>NC_056747.1:452020358-452210358 GCF_019279795.1 Protopterus annectens
CACAGACCAGGTTGTTATGTTTTCAATTGAATTGTACAGGCTATAGGTCACACTACAGGTGGGAATTTTTATGAAATGAGATATTTTGTTTTCATGTTCCAATTGCACAAATATCCGGCAGTGTATTAGGGGTGTGTACCCTTTATATCCACTGCAGCTATATGAACACAGCACTACCTGACCTGTATTTCCAGCCTCCACCAAGGTAGAGTAATCCCCTTTGGTGGACAGCAGCAATACATAAACCACATAATAGGTTGCTAAATTGGCTGTACAGGGACACATAGGTGCAGGCAACAACTTTGAAGCAAATCCACCTATATCTGAGCAAGCAGGTAAGTTCACAGGTGATGTTCTGTAAGGCTGACGATGACTATGAATTGGACATATCCACACCACCAAGGACAATTGCAACTGTGTCTCTACATATGTTGTACGTCTCAGATGAAACACACAATTCACCCAGTACTGCATAACACTATAGTAGACATGCCTAGATAGGCAGGAGTTTTAATCCCAATACTGGCAAGTGTGTGAGAATCATGTACTATCTGGCTCATGCCATTTTAGACCTGTGTACTACCCTTTACACTTCCCTTCACTCCAATTTAGTAGACCTTTTGATGTCATCCACCTCAGGAGTACCTTTGTTTGAGCTGGAAATTTATAAGTTCTGCGGTGCATCTCATAACTGCATAGCACTGTAGTAGGAATACCTGGATAGGCAGGAGTTCTAATCCCAATACTGGCAAGTGTGTGTGTGTGAATCATGTACTCTCTGGCTCACACCATTTTTGACCTGTTTACTACCCTTTACACTTCCATTCACTCCAATTTAGTAGACCTGTTGATGTCATCCACCTTAGAAGTACCTGTGGAAGAGGTGGGACTGTATAAGCTCTGTGGCATGTCTGATAACTGTGTAGCACTATAGTAGAAATACCTAGATAGGCAGGAGTTCTAGTCCTAATGCTGGCAACTGTTTGTGTGTGTGTGCGGATCATATCATGTGTGGCTTATACCATACACGACTGGTGATCACCTCCTGCTGCCATTATTTTACATAGTGTGGTGACAGCATCTGCATCACATGCAGCAGGTTAAATCATTGTACAGTCCTATGTACAGATGTGTCTGGAATATCCATATGTTTGAAACCTATATATGGTCAGAAGTGGTCTGTGTGCCTTAACAATGACCATGTATATGATATTATAGCCAAATAGGCCACAGTGTGTGTACTGAAACACATGGCAGCATGAGGTATCATACCTGACTGAAACATCATGCAGATAGGATATCTGCCACCCTCATAGGTGGCCTGCCTTGTTGGTGCAATACATGAGTACAGATGCTTGGTTTTACAAATGAACTGTACCTGTTATGGGTCACAGTAAAGGCTGGAAGAGGTGTGATATTGTTGTCCTAATTAATATGTAACAGGAACACCTTGGATCTTAAGATGGGTGTGTACACAATTTATATCCACTGTATAGCAGTAATGTGTCATGCATGACCTTACATTGGGACATTTGTCCAGCACAATTTGCTGGCCTCTATCCAGACATCTTGGCACTGACAAGTTGTGAAGTATGCTACAGGAATGTTGAATTCATGTCATGTAGGCCCCAATGGTGACCACTGTGATGCAATACAGTTAACCCCAGCACAAGTGAACATGCACAACAAGCAATATAGCTATTACGTAAAGCAATATAACTATTACTGATGGTTGTGTGCATGGTAAATTGCATGCACTTCACATGACTGGGGTATTGTCAGACAACAACAGAATAATGTAATACCCACCAGCTTCAGGCTGCTGTCCCATATGCAGACCAGAGGGTCCTAGGTAGTTGTGAGAGGGAGTTATTGTCAGCAGACACACATGTGGCCTTGGTATAGGATGGATGCATCATGTCTACACATCTACAGTACTAACCGCAATAATACACAATGTCCTGTCCTCACCATACATGTGCACCTCTGTGCATTAGAAAACCCCATCCACATTTGCAATTGGACTTGACACATGCATATAGATACAATACAGATACATGTATGTCACCAACATTAGTGTACTAATTTCCACTGGGCCCTTACCTACACGCTCCTCATCCAGTGTGTGTGTGAAACCCACCTCCACAATGGTTCCCTCAGTGTCATGGCTTGTGCATTTGGCATGTGGCCCAAGTGGGGTGAGGAGCTCCTCGGTGGGTGACAGTAGGGGCTGGATGGCTGGGCCCCTACCCGGGTCTAGCCAGTCCCTTGCTACACCAGTAGCCCATTGATGGGCATGGCATTTGAGGTCAGTGGCCCGATGCTGCACATGCACGTATGTTCTGCTGTGCAGGACAGGGCAGTCCTCTCCCACACATTTTCTGCTCTCCATCCACATGACAGGGTATAATGTCCAATCACATGTTGGGTGATGATGTCTGTTTCCCCAACAGAGAATGCTGGTAGGCGAGCAAACTGCATGTTACCTGGAATACATAAACAGGAAAAGGTCACAGGACCTCATACAGTTGTTAAAATGCACATCAACAGTGGATATTACTTGCAAATAATCCAGACTACACTGGAAACCCTCAAACTATCATGGCTACAGCAGCTTGCATTACACGCCTGTCCCTGAGTTATCTTATTCCCCCTAATGTTGTACACTTGATTGCATAATCCTCTATCCTCCATTCATTTCTGTGTAGAGGGTTGACAGTGGTCATCTTCCATGTGAATGGTGTGTGTAAGGTGGCAGGTCTGTGTTTGACAGTGGTGTGTGATGGAGCTCTGAGCACATGCCTGAGTTCATGTAGAAGGCAGACACTGATGTTATTATGTCCCGTGAAGATATGCTGTTGTTGCCATCAGTAGGCAGTATATACATGTCCACCATTGCTGTGGGGAGGAGTGTGGTTGATGTGCATATCTCCATGTACGACTGGGGTGGACAGGGTGGCAATGTTCCCACCTAACCTGGTTGCCTATATCCATAGCATGTGTGTATGAGAGATCCAAAGTTGTGTTTGAGGCTAATAAGGGAGTTCAACAGTCATGGGACACCACCTTTTCCTGCAACAGTGCCCTCCTTCTGATGTATACTTTGGTATGACATACAGTGAAAAGCCACACACCCACCTTCCCAGAGGCACTCAATGGACATCTACCCAAACAGCACAGACTAGCAAGTCGGACACTCACTCAGACACTACAACATGGCATATGCCAAGGGACACATATTTAACCTACACAGTATGCCCCCAACCTAAGCCCCTAAGGCTAACCACCTTGCACAATACAGTGATCATGGGTAACTCAATACTGAGGCACAAACATCCCACTCACTAGGTTGAATATGGAGCAGGTAACAACCAAATATCAATCACATGCCAGCATTTAACACATGACACAGCCAGTCATGTCACTGCACAACAACTACTAGTATCACTCCATATCCATGTGAGTGTGAATGAATTGGGACACAGCTCCCTGGACTACATGAAAAGAGATATGGTTGAACTCTGTGATTATGCAGTTCAGGCAGGTGTGACTGTAGCCCTGGGCAGTGTACCGCTGTAACCCAGAATGATGCTGAGGTACTAACAACAGATGGTTGACTGCAACATTGGCATACGTGTTATGTGTCAGTCTCAAGGGATCCAGGACCTGTCTGCTTGGGATGGCATGATTTCCAGAGCCCAGTGACTTGCTATGGATGTCCTACATCTGTCACTGCTGGGTTGCCAGGTACTGGCTACATGTCTTGCCACCACTATGCTGCCTTATTTGGCAGTGTTCCTAATGTTATTACCACTATGACAGCTACACATGTATGCAATCTGAGGGTCATGCTGCTCAACAGTGGACAGCTAACTGCCAGGATGCAGTCACTCATAGCAGCTGTTGGAGGACACATGTCTGCTGTAATGGGGAGGTGGATCACAACAGCAGACAGCAGACCTGTAGTATCAGACTATGACACATTCCACAGCCTTCAGCCCCCAAACATGGAATACACCACACCTCCACAGGTAGTGTTGTCTCCATATTCATTATAGATAGAAAGACCTTCAAATTAGCATCCCATCATAATGCATTGGAAATATTTCTGGTACAACTACCTTGGAGTAATGGTGCTATCCATACCATAACCTGCTATGGGTCCACATCTATGCCCCTGGACTGTCAATGCACATTCCTCAACACCCTGCCATCTATGATGGTCCAATGCAACACTGACATAGTACGAGTCTTCACCTACCCCTCCATCACCTGGAGAATGTAGCCAATCACCAGTACAGTGGCCCAAAACTTCTGGGATTCATCATTTCCATTGCCCTAGACCAGCTCATACTGACCCCTGGTAGAGGATGCAACAATCTTGATCTGTGTTGACCACTTAAATATGGGACCATTGCACATCCCCAGATGCCAATCCCTGCATGGTGAGATTCACACATGCTGTAATCAATATGGAACTCACCATGTCAGCCACACCCCCACAAAGATAACCACCTGGCAAAAACACTCCAAAGCTGAGTGTTTTTGCCAGGTGGTTATCTTTGTGGGGGTGTGGCTGACATGTCATGGAACACCACCTTTCCCTGCAACAGTGTCCTCCTTCTGATGTATACTTTGGTAATGGCAGGGGAATGTCACATTGTCTCCCAGTGTTTGGAGGGCAGTGCCTGGTTCTGTTGGCTCTGGCTAGTACTATGCAGTCATGTACCTGTTTGTACAGTGCCTATGTGTATGATTCCTCACTCATGCCATGGGTGCAGTGAAGACATCCACCCCTCCACAGCATTAAACGCAAGTGCTGCGAGTTATTGCCCAATTGACGTGGTGGACCTGTTTGGGTCCATTCCTTATAATGAAGGTATCATGATGTTCGAGGAGGAAGTGTTTGGGGACAACATCCTATCGCATGAGGACAAAATAGCATGTACAAGTTTAATGGAAATAATATTAAGGAATAATTTTTTGATACATAATGGTGAATACTTCCAACAGATCCAGGGGGTCGCGATGGGGGCAGTTTGTGCTCCCACTTTTGCCAACCTAGTTCTTGCAAACTGGGAAGAAAGATACATTTTTAAATCTGAGTACATTAAACATTGCAAGATGTATAAGAGATTTTTAGACGACATCATAATATTTTGGAAGGGAACTTATGATAAGCTTGACGAATTCATCACTTATATAGGGGAAACCACTAATTTTCTCAGATTTACTTACACTACATCCTATGAGAAAATAGCATATCTGGATGTGGAGATTATGAAAAAAGAAAATTCTTTTGAGACTAGAGTACATAGGAAGAAAACATACGTAAATTCTTTCCTACATTATGATAGTGGGCATCCTATTTATTGTAAGAAGAATTTGGTGAAAGGACAACTGGTCAGAGGTTCAAGGATGTCGAGTTTGGATGAAGATTTTTTAACCGAATGTGATAGGTTAGTAAATATGTTCTTGGAAAGGGGGTATCCCAAAGAATTTATTAATAAAATAAAAGAGGAGGTTATGGCAGCAAGAGAAGGAAGATTCAGACCGATAAAAGGGGAAAAAGAAACTGAACAAAACATTACAAATCAAGCTACTTGTAGTACTTCTAAATACCAACAAGCCTTAGTAATGGAGTATAATGCTTTAAATATAAAAGTGAAAGAAGCATTCCAAAGGGAATGGGAAAAATTTAGAACATTAACAGATTTAAAAGGGCTCTCTGAAATAACACCCAGAGTGGTGTTTAGGAACTCAGGTTGCATTAAACATATTCTAGAGACTGGGAACAATAGGAAAGGTAGAACAGGGGACAGAGCAAATCCAGCTAGGTTGGGTACATATAAATGCGGTATTTGCAAACAATGTGAATTCATCATAAATCAAGAAAAATTATTTTTAGAAAGCAGACACCTCTGGTTAAATAGTAAGGGGTATTTTAATTGTGAGACCAGAGGGTTGGTTTACCTGGCTATGTGCATTACGTGCACATCATTTTATGTCGGAAAAACAGAAAGAACTTTGAGAAGACGAATATATGAACATATTTGCTATTTTACTTGTTTGTGAATAAAATCTTTTAGATAGTTGGACTGCTTCTCCTTTTGGTACACTTCCTATTTCGTTGGTTTGGTCTTTTGTGGAGGTTGCCGTTTTGTTTATCAGTTTGGTCTATTAAGCGGTATGGAAAAGGAGAAGGAATTACCAACTTTAAATGAAGAAATCAGTCAATCTAGAAAATTGGTAGGGCAGCTTACAGCCCTAGTTGACTTGTTGACGCCCCTATGCCAAACTCTAGTACAGTGCTCCCTTCCACCGGAAGTGACGGATGAGAACGAAGGGTTGGGTCAGAGGCAGCACAAACCGAAATGCAAGAGGTTTTGCCATGGCGCTGAAGGAGCGAATTCTTTGGATAGAGGACCGAATGGTCAATCTTTTGACCCAGCTAACACACCGGAGATGTTGCAGGATGATGAGAATGATAAGGAGGACAATTGGGGAGCTGTACCAGATGAGCGTCAACATAAAAAAGGTACTGTACACATCTCCGACAAACAGGAGATGAATGCTTGGCTTAGAAAACAACAGACTTTTGATTTTGACTTTTGTGGTGGTATTAAACGCTATGCCACTAACTCTGATTCCTATAATAAGAAAATTGACGATGCTTCAAAACTCATGTATAAGTATAAGGCAATTGTCATAGAAAATAGATGTTTGAATGAATGCTTGCAACGTAAAATTGTACCGAAAGGGTTACGGACATGGAAGTACCCTAACAATGTGCAAGTAGGGTCATTGTTTCACAAGCAATTATTAGAAGTGTTTAACAACTGTGGTCTTGAAATTATTAAGTGTATTATTGATGAGAATGTAAGGAATTTGGATATTTTATTAGAACAAATCAATGTAATAGATACACATATTAAGGAAGATCTAATGTTTGAAGTCCATGGTGAAAAACAGAAATATAATAAATTGAAGGATGAAATTGATGACAAATGTAAAGAATTGGTAGAGAGAAAGATGGACAAACTAAGAAGAGATATCAAGGAATATGAAAGTGATGTCAGTTACCCCAAACCCAATAATAATAATTTTATTAAAAAACATTCATTTAATAATTTTAATGGACATAATAAAGACAGAAAATATGACAAATTCACATACAGAAATGATAATAGGAACAGATATAATTATGACTACGACACAGAGTTTCCACCCTTAGAGAGACAGGAAAGGGAAATTGGCCAAGGTGAAAGAGAATATGGAAATTTTCAATGGAGGGGGGGGGATAAGAGGAATGGGGAAACATTATTGATGGAGTCTGTTGAAGTACCCCCACCCACAGAAACCCAAGTTTTCACCCAGGTCGGTAATAGATGTACTTTAAATGGTTTCACTATTTATAATTTTAGTAGCATGGAACTTAGAAAAGAGCATTTCACCTTGCTGGAAAAAAGCTTTAAATTCATCCCTAAAGTAAAAGGTAATAGGACTCAAACTTTATTAGACTTAAAAATCTTTTTAAGGAAAATGAATCTTGAGATTTTATTTTTCAATGAAGAAATAGCTGCAAGTGTGGGCAGAAACCAAATAACTAATGAACAAAGACTTTTAAGAAATAGATCTACGTTCAACCCACCCATCCAACCACAGTTAAAAAACTTTGAAAAAGTGATGGAGGCGGCCATTAAGAAGGCCGAAGGTAGAACAGGTTACAGAAACAACTTGGAAGTAAGAGAAAAAGAGAAATTGGAAGAATTAAGACAGGACGATGGTATTAGGGTAATGAAACCTGATAAGGGAGG
Source organism: Protopterus annectens (assembly GCF_019279795.1). NCBI lineage: Eukaryota > Metazoa > Chordata > Ceratodontiformes > Protopteridae > Protopterus > Protopterus annectens. Next base: position 452,028,176 of record NC_056747.1, read on the forward strand.
GGGGGTAGTTATCATGGACACTATGGAATACGAAGGCAAGATGAATGATATACTAAGGAATGACAGCAAATATAAAGTAGTTTCTAAAAATGAGATCAACCTAGCTTATAGGAATATTGATATGAAGTTGGATGACATGACCATAGAAAATATCATAGATTTAAAGATGCTATCATTCTTGAAAAAAGAGAAGCCTAGGATCCCTATTATTTTCGGTATACCAAAAATACATAAGGATGAGGTCAACCCACCCCTCAGGCCTATTGTATCAGCAGGAGGCTCAAAAACAACACCATTAGCTAGGTTCGTAGATGTAAAAGCCAAACATATTTGGACAAACAAAGAATCCATACTTAGGGATTCATGGGATCTTCTAAGAAGTTTGGTTCCAGATCTTTTTGACAAGGAGTTAATTCTATGTGACAATTGACGTGGTGGACCTGTTTGGGTCCATTCCTTATAATGAAGGTATCATGATGTTCGAGGAGGAAGTGTTTGGGGATAACATCCTATCGCATGAGGACAAAATAGCATGCACAAGTTTAATGGAAATTATATTAAGGAATAATTTTCTGATACATAATGGTGAATACTTCCAACAGATCCAGGGGGTCGCGATGGGGGCAGTATGTGCTCCCACTTTTGCTAAGCTAGTTCTTGCAAACTGGGAAGAAAGATATATTTTTAAATCTGAGTACATTAAATATTGCAAGATGTATAAGAGGTTTTTAGATGACATCATAATATTTTGGAAGGGAACTTATGATAAGCTTGAGGAATTCATCACTTATATAGGGCAAACCACTAATTTTCTTATATTTACCTATACTACATCCCATGAGAAAATAGCATATTTGGATGTGGAGATTATGAAAAAAGAAAATTCTTTTGAGACCAGAGTACATAGGAAGAAAACATATGTAAATTCTTTCCTACATTATGATAGTGGGCATCCTATTTATTGTAAGAAGAATTTGGTGAAAGGACAACTGGTTAGAGGTTCAAGGATGTCGAGTTTGGAAGAAGATTTTTTAACCGAATGTGATAGGCTAGTAAATATGTTCTTGGAAAGGGGTTATCCCAAAGAATTTATTAATAAAATAAAAGAGGAGGTTATGGCAGCAAGAGAAGGAAGATTCAGACCGATAAAAGGGGAAAAAGAAACTGAACAAAACATTACAAATCAAGCTACTTGTAGTACTTCTAAATACCAACAAGCCTTACTAATGGAGTATAATGCTTTAAATATAAAAGTGAAAGAAGCATTCCAAAGGGAATGGGAAAAATTTAGAACATTAACAGATTTAAAAGGGCTCTCTGAAATAACACCCAGAGTGGTGTTTAGGAACTCAGGTTGCATTAAACATATTCTAGAGACTGGGAACAATAGGAAAGGTAGAACAGGGGACAGAGCAAATCCAACTAGGTTGGGTACATATAAATGCTGTATTTGCAAACAATGTGAATTCATTATAAATCAAGAAAAATTATTTTTAGAAAGCAGACACCTCTGGTTAAATAGTAAGGGGTATTTTAATTGTGAGACCAGAGGGTTGGTTTACCTGGCTATGTGCATTACGTGCACATCATTTTATGTCGGAAAAACAGAAAGAACTTTGAGAAGACGGATATATGAACATATTTGCTATTTTACTTGTTTGTGAATAAAATCTTTTGGATAATTGGACTGCTTCTCCTTTTGGTACACTTTTTATTTTGTTGGTTTGGTCTTTTGTGGAGGTTGCCGTTTTGTTTATCAGTATTGCCCAAAGCTAATACCTATCCTGAGACAACAGATATTGGCCACAGTCTTAGCAACACATACAGTGCCAGTTTTACCTCTCTCTCCCCCCACAAGTGAAGTGCTGAGCGAATGAGTTCTCACATGCTGTATCCCATTTCCATTCTAGGCATCTGTGTGTCACCAGGATTTGGCCCTACAGCAAGGCCACAGGGTATGGCAGTGTGGTGACACATTCACCTGTCATAGGCAGGATACAGTATGTGCACAGTAATTTCCAGTCTGCAGCACAGTGATTGCATATACCTCGCAGATTATAAGGCTGAGGGTTGTACATAGGTACATGCTGATGTACAATATCTGTTGTAGAATGGAGACTGGTATATGTTCTGGTTTGGACACAACTCTGATTGCTAATGACCACAGCCACAAGGGATATTCATCAACCAAACACACTGGGATTACTATTCACACACACACACACACACACACACACACACACACACACACACACACACACACACACACACTTGCCAGTACTGAGATCCATAGGTTCATTGCTTCATAGGTGTGTAGTAGATGGATGGGCCTGAAGGGTCTACAAGGCTAGCCCAAGGGAATACCTTGGCATCAGGCCACATGACAATAGTCCCCAGTGTAGCTCATGAGTATAGTCACTGGAATGGTCCACAGGGGAGGGTATTGTGTTCCCCATCCATGCATCCAGGTTTGTATTGTGGGTGGCCAGTGATGTGCACTGCTTCTCATATATGTGATCTATATTCCATAACATGGACAGTGTCTGGGTTGTGCACATGTCCCACATACATGTTCTTTGAAGTGTGGAAGTGTGCTTGAGGTCTCTGGGGCATGTTGTGTGGACATTTTGGTATCTTCTGATGTAGCATTCCTGACCGCATTTGGTGTGACCTGGCTATGTAAATGAGGCAGTGATTGCACCTAGATTGGCAGTATAGGTTCATAGGTTCATAGGTTCATACTAGGCTATCTGCCCTAGGGCATTTATAAGCCCAGACAGAGTGTGTTTGGCTTTCGCCACCCATTTTAAATGAATTTTGCTATGCCCTTTTTCGAGGTTAGTATACTGTGCCTCTGTATAACAGTGACACAGAAGTGATACCCGGGGTAAACCTATGATTACCCATCCACTCATCAAGATTCCTCTTGAAGAGAATCAATGAGGGACTCTGCCTAACCTGGACTGGGATTTTATTCCAGAGTGAAGGGAGCCTCTGGGTTATGAATCTGTCCCTCCAGCATGTCCTATTTATTTCAGTGCTGAGGTTTAAGTCTCTCGGCCGTGAGCTCAATGGGATTTGATTTTCTTTTTTTTCAATAATAATTCTTTATTTTATTTTTTCCAAACAACTAATACAGTACTACCAACTACTTACAATATGTACATGAATGCTTCCAACAGTTACATAGAATCATTATACATACCTATACACTTCTAAAAAAAAAAAAAATAATCAAGAAAAAGAACTAGTAACCATATAAGACTTATCTCAATAAAATTCAACAGTTATTCAGTTTTTCCCAGAGAATAGTGGAATGGAAGTTTAAGCTAATACAATGTTAAAGATTTGTTCCCATATTTTTGTATTGTTTACATTTTTCTTATAATCACTAATTAGAAATTTATGTGCTAGAATATGTTTGGTGGCTACTATCTTGAAATTTTGCCATGATGCCTGTAAAGGGTTCAACCAATTGGAAGCTATATATAACTTCATCAACAAAAAATATTGACTAGTATAATTCTTTGGGTTCTTTCCAAGTTGGGTGGTGGAATATGCAAAATCGTAAATTCCCAGGAGAGTGTGGAATGTTGATATCGCATTTGTTGTAGTTGAAGTTTCAAGGAATTCCAGAGTTTGAAAATACATTTACAACTCCAAAACATATGTAGGAGGTCGGCTGTTTGATCTATACAATATGGGCATTTTGGTGAGTTCTTTGAGTTAAATTTGTGTAGAGTGAGACGCCGTGATAATACGCTATTAAATATCATCAATTGGGTAAATAATAGCTTCTGAAGGACACAGATTTTATGGTTAAGTGAATTGCTTTTTAGTATTTTACTTTCTTCAATTGTCAACAATTTCTCTCTCCAGTATTTGGAAATTAATATTTGATTATTATATTTTATTTCTTTAATCAAACCATATGCTGCAGTTATATATTTACATTCCTGTGTAAGGGTTTGCCATAAGTTCAGACACATGTTTAAATCTTCTTCTTTAATTATGTCATTCCTTTACTAAGGTAACTTATTGATAGGTCTTTTAATTGTCTTATTATAATTAGATACGATTTGGGGAGATTCATCTCTTCTAAAATATTATGAATCGATACCTAAAAGGATATAAATCAAGTAGGGTTAAATTAATTATAAGTGGGAATTTCTTAAGGTCTATCAGCTGGTTACCAATTTTCAGATTTGGATTTTGTGAAATGGTTGAAGAATTATCATACTTTGCAAAAGATTTAATGAGTTAAAAGATTTTGTACTGAAACTATATATGTTTTGATATGTTCCAACACGGTACCCTTTAAGAGTATTTTTGTTTAAAAAGGTAATGCCTTGCAGTTAATATCCAATTCCTTGACATGTTTATGATTAAGAACCAGCCATTTGGGAACCCATTTCGAGTTACACCCATCAAAGTTAATTATTCTTAAAAGTCTATTGGTGTTTATTATTAAATAATATGTTTCAAATTAGGTAGATCCAACCCTCCCTATTTTCTGGAGCCATCAATTTATCATACGATATCCTAACTTTTCTAGGTTCCCATAGAAATCTAGCTAGTTCTGTATGAAGCTGTTTGAAGAATTTTTGGAGATTTGGACTTGTGACGCCTAAAATATATAGTAATCTAGGAAGTATATTCATTTTAATAATTGAAGTCTTCACCATTATTGGTAATTTCAGATTATCCCATCTTTTCAAGTCAGATACTATCTGCTCCCAAATAACCTTAACATTATTGAGATAAAAATCTCTGTTGTCTGTTGAGAAACCACTCCTAAGTATTTTATTTTTCTTCTGATTTTACCTGCCCTACTAATGGTAATAGTGAAAAGGTGTAGGTGTCTTTAATGGGAATATCTTAGTTTTTTTTAAATTTAATTTATAATTGGAAATTTTCAAATTCTTCTACTGCCTTTAATATTTTATTAGTATCCAAAACAGGTGTTGTGCAATAAATACTCAAATCATCTGCAAAAGCAGCCATTGTGATCTTCGTACCATAGATCCTTGGAGCATTATGATAGATATTTTGTTTAATGTGCAAAAATAGAGGTTTCAAATACAAATTGAATAACAAGGAGATAAAGGACAGCCTTGACGGGTACCATTTTTAATTTGAATTCTTTTGAAAGATTCCTGTTAATGACTAGATTTGTATAAGGATTGGTATATAATTTTTCAAAGTTGAAGTGAATTCTTGTGGTATGTTAAAACATGTTAAAATGTCAAATAAATATTCTAAGTTCACTCTGTCAAATGCTTTTGTGCATCAATTATAAGTGCGTAAAGATTATGGTTTTATGGGTGGCATGAGAAATCATTGTATGCAGTGTTAATGTATTATCTATAGTTTGTCTGCTATTTATAAAACCGCTTGTTCATCAGATATTATAGGGTTAATTACCATTTTCAACCTGTTAGCCAAAATCGATGTCATAATTTTCATATCTATGTTTAAAAGTGAGATGGGTCTATAATTATCCGGGTTTTGTCGATCAGTATTTTCTTCGGTATGAGAATAGTTTTCGATGCATTAAAGTGTGGGTCAGTAATTTTATTGTTAATAATATAGTTAAAGACCACTGACAGTATTTTCCCCAGAATATCACTAAAAGTTTTATAAAATTCTGTAGTCAAACCATCCGTCCCGAGCTTTGTATGGCTTCAATTTCTTGATAACATCAGTTATTTCCTCTGAAGAAATAGGTTTAATCAGGTTCATATGAAGCTCATCATTAATCTTTGGAAATATAATTTTCTGAAGAAAATCATTATTATTCTTATTTGGATTTACATCCTGTTGTTCACCATATAGTTCTGAAAATATTAGTTCAAAACCTTTATGATATCTTCCGTATTGGTGTATGTTTTATTGTTGAAGTATATTTCAGGGATTTGGGAAGGTGACTTGATTGATTAATAATACGCTAGTGCTTTTGACGGGTCTGTATGTGATTAGCGATTTTACCAGCATTTTCTGTTCATGGAATGATAATTTACTGTTTTGTAATAAAAAAGTTTCTTTGACAATTTAATAATTCCGTTTCGGTTTGTTTACTATAATTTCTAATTAATTCCTGATCTAATAATTTAATTTTTGATTCCAAGTCATGCATATCTTTCACTTGTAATTTCTTGTAGAAAGTAGCTTTTTGGATAAACATTCCTCTAATTTGCGCTTTGATAGTTGCCCATTCTATGTCTGATGGATGTCGGTGTTCTAAAAGATTATTTAATAATTGATTGGATTTGGATTTTCTGAGGTGCAGCATGTCCATTAATTCCGGGTTGGACATGACTTTATATGTCAGGCACAGATCGCCTCTGAGCAGGTGGTATGCCACTGAGTAGAGCTGGAGTTTCTTTAACTGGGCAGCATATGGCATCTGTTTGAGCCCTTTGATCCTCTTGGTGAGGTACTTTTGGGATTTTTCCAGTTGCTGCAGGTGTCTGGTAAGGTACATCCTAAAAGAGGCATTTTACTCAATTATGGGCCTGATGAGGGATGAGTAAAGAGGCACAATGACCTCCCCTGATCTAGATGTGAATCCTTTCATGATTAGGTGGGCTATATAAAATGTTTTTCTAACCACTTTGGCCACGTGGTTGTCAAATGAGAGATTGCTATCAACTTGGGTCCCCAGGTCCCTAATTATTTCTTCTGTACGTAATGGATTACCACCTATGTGGTAATTTGTGGGCACTTTGTTTTTGCCAAAGGGGATGACTATACACTTTTTGGCATTTAGCTTGAGGCCATGGCTCTGGCACTAGCTGTCTGTTTCTATGAGGCCCTTTTGGAGGATGCTTGTGTCAGCTGGAGAGTCGATTATGGCGCCCAGTTTGCAGTCATCTGCGAACTTGTTCAGCCACAGTCCTTCCGTGTTTGCCTGTACCTCCGAGAAATATATACCGAACAAGAGAGGTCCCAGGACTGAGCCTTGTGGGATGCCACTTGTAACTGGTTTGGAGTCTGACATGGCTCCAGCAATTCTAACCATGTGGGTTCTGTCCTTGAGCCAGTTTGCAACCCATCTAGTGACATAGGGGTTTATATTTAAGCTGGTGAGCTTATCTATAATGCCCAAGTGGGGTATTGTATCAAAGGCTTTTGCGAGGTCCTGGTAAGCTGTGTGGACCACCTTCCCCTCGTCAATGGCCTTGGTGACTGTTTCAAAGAAAATGACCAGGTTTAAGAGGCAGGATCTGCCCTTAATAAAGCCAAACTGGGTAGGATCCAGTGTCTGTAGGTCCCCAACATCTTTATTTATGAGGTCCATGATGATCCTTTCCATAGCTTTGCAGACCAAGCTAGTCAGGCTTATGGGGCGATAGTTTCCAGGATCCGTTGAGGCACCACCTTTGTGGAGAGGGACCACTGTTGCTGTATGCCACTCTTTGGGAACATATCCTGTAGTAAGGCTGAGATTGAAAAGTAGTTTTATGTTTGGGTTTAGCTCTTCTTGGAGTTCATGTAGGACGCAGCCCGGGACACCGTCTGGTCCCATTTATGCTGTGTTTTTTGCTTTGGAGAGGGCGGCTCTTACCTGAGCATCTGAGATGTCGGGGGGGCAGCACTCTGCTGGGATAGATATTCACCCTTTTGGTGGGGAGGGGGGGGAGTTTGCGCTGAACCTATCAGCTAGGATGTTGGCAATGTCTGTGGGTTCGGTGTATTTTTTGTCATTTTGGACTAATTCTGAGCATATCTGGGAATTACCACCCAGGTTCCTAACATAACCAAAGAAAGCCTTGTGATTATCCTTAGTGTCCTGTGCAATTTTTCTCTTGAAGCTGGCCTTAGATGATTTTATGAGTGCCTGTAGTTTTTTTCTAATACTGATCAGAGATGCCTTCCCTTTTTGGGATTTTGCTCTATCATGTAGTAGCTTCCTCCTTCTATTGTATAGTTTGTTTATGGCTGGGGTCCACCAGACAGGACGTCTGCCTTTGGAGGACTGGGTCTTGGTTTTATTTGGGATTGCATGATCCATGCATTCCTGAAGGTGTTCATAGAATGTGTTTATAAAGGATTTTGCGGTCTGGGCCGTATTCTCCACAGGGCCGGGGGCTTTGAAGGATTCCACCTCGGTTTTGAGGAGTGTGAAATTTGCTTTAGAGAAGTTTTTCACTGTGGTTTTCTGGGCAGGGGGTGGGGTCGGGATGTGAATATCCAGTGAGATTAGTTTATGGTCTGATCTTACCAGTGAGGGATACACTTCTGGTCTGGAGCATAGAGTCCCCATGTTGGTGATGATCAGGTCCAGTATGTTGTCCCCTCTTGTGGGAGTGGTAACAAGTTGTTCCATAGCATTTGAGTTTATAAATTCTAGAAACCTTTGGGCTAGGGTGTTGGAGCTAGAGTATTGCTCCCAGTCTATGTTTGGGTAGTTGAAGTCACCCAATATAATGGTGTTTGGAGAGACCTTCATATTTTCCAGTGTTCTCAGGAAGACCGAGTGGGGTTCCTGGGTTTGGGAGGGTGGTCTGTAGCAGGCTATAAACTGGAAGGCAGTTTTACCCACTGTTAAATGCACATGGATAGTCTCTGATGCTTCGTGCTGTGCCACCAACCTGGAGGTGTGGGTATCTTTGACGAATATTGAACTCCCCCTCCTTTTGTGGTTTGGTCCAAGTTCTGGGGCCGAAAAGCATGGTATGAGGTATAACCTGGTAGTGCTGGGGTGCTCTCGGGAGCCTTGAACCAGGTTTCTATTACTGCACAGATATCGATGTTCTCCATACTAAGGAGAGTTTCGAGTGCGTGCATCTTGAGGTTTAGACTTCTGGCATTGAGTAGCATTACTCTTAGTTTCTTATCCCTTGTGATACCTATGGAGGTGGGTTTGTCTTTTGAGCCTTGCCTAAAAAAGGCACTATGGGGGTAGCAAGAGCTTTTGCCAATATCTGAAAGCCCAGGGGTGACAGGTGCAAGTCGTCCCTAGTGAAGCATCGTGGCTTGTCGAGCATGTCATCCCAGGCTGACAGGCATTGGATCCCCTTTGAATGACACCAATACTTAAGCCAATTGTTGAAATTGATCATCTTGTCTTCATATTGTGGCATCATTCTTGGTGAGGGTAAGATGCTACTAAAGGTCAGGGTCATACCGGCCTGGGCTACATGCTCAGAGAGCTCCTCTATGTCTCTTTTCATGTAGTCCAGGGAGGTACGTCTCAGGTCATTCACACCAGCATGGACAATGACTGAGTCATATTTGTACTTGCCTTGGAGTGACCTGAGTGCGTGTGTTATGTGGCGGATCCTAGCACCTGACAGGCAGCTCACCGTGACCTTCTCCTTGTTCAGTCTGGTGAGCGGGACGTCAGTGTGCCTGATGATAGAGTCACCTATTACAAGTGTATCAGGTGTGTTGTTTAGCCTTAAGGGCTGTGACTGTTTGGCACACTGGCTTTGTCAGCTATGTGTTGCACGTGTTTTGTTTTGGGGTAGCGGTTGCTTGGGTGTCTGCTTTGGAGGTCTCTGCTGCTTAGGCAGATTTTTATTTAGAGCCTCCGAGTATGTTTTTGTGTGTTTATGTGTTTGGTTTGCTGTCTTGGTAGGTCTATGTGAGACTGGAATTGTAGTGAGTGTGGTTTCCTTCTCTTCCTGACTGGTTACACCAGTACTGAGTTGAGAGAGCTTAGCCTCCAGTTTGGCTATATGGTCGCATCTCTCACATGTGTTGGAATTTGTTGGGAGGAGGAGAGGGTTGTCTGTGTACATGAGGCAGTTGTAACATTGCCTCAAGATTCCCAGATTCACCAGCTGGACTGGAGAGGAGATTGACAACTGACCTTTGGACATGCTAGAATAGTATTGGGAATTCCTTTATAATTGAAAAAAAGGGCCAATGGGGAACAATGTACTCAAGGTGAGTTTGTGAGGGTGTAGTGCTTTTAAATTTTTGGTGCTGACTTAGTGAGCAAGTGCCAGGTAACTTAAATGCAATGTGTTACAGGTAACTTAAATGCAAAAATGACAAACAGTAACTTTCTTTCAAGTGAAACAAGGAAATAAGTACAGTAAGCAATGCAGATATCACTAGGGATCCACAGAAGCACTGAAAAGCCGAGTTTTAGGTAGAATTAGTGTTTCAGGGAAATAACAAGCAAACAAACAACAAGCATACAAACAAAGCTAGATTCAGCAGGCCTGGATCTAGTCTATGCTACAGCAAACAAGGTGTACCAATTTCAGTAAGAAACAGTTCAAATATGCAGGCACTATAAGCCTTTAATCAGAAATTCCCAGCTCAGAAGGGCAGAGTCCAGCCTCACCTCCCACAAGAGTGCAGACCATGAACCTTCTTAATGTAAAATAACTAGCCTGAAGCCCAAGTGCTTAAACCAGAACTAATACACTTTTAGAATAACAGACACTGAGCCCTCAATCAGCAGTTCCCAACTTAGAAGGATGTAAGCTACCTGTCCTGCCACCATAGTGCAGGCCACAAGCCTTCTTAATGTAAAACAACTGGTCTGAAGCCCAAGTGCTTAATCCAAAAGACTTAGAATGATAGCTACACTTTAATCAACTTACTACCAAGCAGTAATAAATACAATTGAATACTTTAAAGAATGCCTGGATTAGTGCTCAAGTTATACAAACAAAGCTAGATTCAGCAGGCCTGGATCTAGTCTATGCTACAGCAAACAAGGTGTACCAATTTCAGTAAGAAACAGTTCAAATATGCAGGCACTATAAGCCTTTAACCAGAAATTCCCAGCTCAGAAAGGCAGAGTCCAGCCTCTCCTCCCACAAGAGTGCAGACCATGAACCTTCTTAATGTAAAATAACTGGCCTGAAGCCCAAGTGCTTAAACCAGAACTAATACACTTTTAGAATAACCGACACTGAGCCCTCAATCAGCAGTTCCCAACTTAGAAGGATGTAAGCTACCTGTCCTGCCACCATAGTGCAGGCCACAAGCCTTCTTAATGTAAAACAACTGGTCTGAAGCCCAAGTGCTTAATCCAAAAGACTTAGAATGATAGCTACACTTTAATCAACTTACTACCAAGCAGTAATAAATACAATTGAATACTTTAAAGAATGCCTGGATTAGTGCTCAAATTATACAAACAAAGCTAGATTCAGCAGGCCTGGATCTAGTCTATGCTACAGCAAACAAGGTGTACCAATTTCAGTAAGAAGCAGTTCAAATATGAAGGCACTATAAGCCTTTAACCAGAAATTCCCAGCTCAGAAGGGCAGAGTCCAGCCTCTCCTCCCACAAGAGTGTAGACCATGAACCCTCTTAATGTAAAATAACTGGCCTGAAGCTCAAGTGCTTAAATCAGAATTAATACACTTTTAGAATAACAGACACTGAGCCCTCAATCAGCAGTTCCCAATTCAGAAGGATGTAAGCTACCTGTTCTGCCACTACAGTGCAGACCACAAACCTTCTTAATGTAAAACAACTGGTCTGAAGCCCAAGTGCTTAAACTAAAAGGCTTAGAATGAGTTACACCAAGCAGTAATAAATACAATTGAGTACTTTTATGATGACGCAAAAGCAAAATAAAGTAGGAAAAAACACAAATACAGTAAAAGCAGATAAAATTTTTTTTTTTAAAGTGGAAAGAGAGAAAAGAAAGAGAGAAAGGAGTAGCAGAAACTAAGCTAATTGGCCTTCTCAAATGTTCTCCCTGTACTGGGTAGAATGAGGTAATGACACTAGACTGGGAGGAGGGTCCCAGATCAAATTTACACTAGGGGCAGGCAACTGCAAAGCCACCAACTATAAAAGCACTATACCAACAGAGAGGGAGGGTGGGAAACAAACTGCAGAAATCTTTCTCACAGCTGAAAAGCAGCATTGAGCCTTTAAATGAAAGTTTTAAACAGCTAAAGGAGCCTCTAGAAAAAAGAGTTTAACTGCAACAAGTTATCAGAAACAAACAACCCAACAGATGCTTAATAAAAGTGGACAGTTTCCAGTTAATACCTCACACACAGTGAAACTAGCTAGAAAAATACACAGTACACAAAGTGCTATAAATAACAAAGAAATAAAGAACAAAATAAACAAAAACAGGATACTTAATGTTATATATTATAGCTCTGAGTTTACTCAGTGTCCTTCCTTCGATAAGCTCAGTGTGAAATGGCAGAACACTCACAACTGAACTTCTTAGGTAACAGAAAGTTGAAACCTGAGACAGCTTTTAAGAAAGAAATATCAAAAGAACCAATGAGGTGCTTAATCTAAGCTGTAGTCCAGGTGACCTCAGTCATCCAATGACCTCAAACAATTCTCTCTCACTGAAATGCCTGATGGCTTTGGCTAAACCAAGATGTCCCTGAATATGTGCTCAGACACACAGCCTCCACAAACACTAGGCCCAAATACAAGCGTGAATATGGAAATGCTACAAATATCCCCACTACTTAGAACAAACTGCAGAAATGTTTCTCACAGCTGAAAAGCAGCAATGAGCCTTTAAATGAAAGTTTTAAACAGCTAAAGGAGCCTCTAGAAAAAAGAGTTTAACTGCAACAAGTTATCAGAAACAAACAACCCAACAGATGCTTAATAAAAGTGGACAATTTCCAGTTAATACCTTGCACACAGTGAAACTAGCTAGAAAAATACACAGAAAAATACACAGTACACAAAGTGCTATAAATAACAAAGAAATAAAGAACAAAATAAACAAAAAAACAGGATACTTAATGTTATATATTATAGCTCAGAGTTTCCTCAGTGTCCTTCCTTTGATAAGCTCAGTGTGAAATAGCAGAACACTCACAACTGAACTTCTTAGGTAACAGAAAGATTTAACACATCAAAGTACTTTCTGATGTCAGTGGCATTGTTGTGGTCAACAGGCATGTAGTTCCCTGCAATCACACCGTGGGTACTATCTGTGAGGCAACATGCAGGGGAACTACCAACATAGTGGTTGTTGCCTAGCCAAGTGCGTTTGTGTATGATACGTGGGTGGAGAGTGGTCTTTGAGTAATAGAAGGGTCACCTATATTGCTCACTAATCCATACTGACACATTTAGGGCTGTGGATTGTCTACACCAACATTTCCAATGTTTGACAACTGTTGGGCTTGTAATGTGGACATTGTGGCATATACTAAGTCCTCAACATAATAATTTAGCAAAACCCGCCCCCCAATGGCCACAGTCTTAGACAATCAGTTCTTACACAATCACACCGCCCCCACACAGGATACTGATGACATATACACACACACACACACACACACACACACACACACACACACACACACACACACACACACACACACACACTCTTGCCAGCACAGAGTTTCAAACCAGCCCTTGTAAATACCGGCATTGGGTGATGTAGGGGGTGAGAGATTCCAAGAAATATTTTACCCTACACACACATGTACATTTGCCAGAGGTGAGGTTTAAACCTCTATCTAATAATCATTATGGACCATTATGTTGCACATTTACCACATGCACCACTGACCTTACATTGTTTAGGGTTGCCAACAGATACTTCTAAGGTGGATGATATCTGCAGAACTGCTAAATTCAGGCACTGTAATGTGTACTGGGTGTAAATGTGGCCAAAATCTTTGAGGTACAGACATACATATGTACACACACAAACCGGGAATGAGATTCAAACCTATACCTATGCAGTTAATGGTACTACATTGTTCCACATCTATCGCATGCGCCATGGAGCTTACATGCTGGAGATCTGTGCAAAGGTATCTTTGAAAGTGAGTGACATCAGCAGCAGTGCTAAAGGAGGGTAAGGGAAGTGTTGTAAGTGTGAATGACCACAAAATCAGGTCTAGACAAGGATACACACACTCTCTCACACAAACACTCACATAGTTGCCAGAATCTGTCTAGGAACACCTACCTAACTAGTTTGCTACACTATACTGTTACCCAGTTATCGCAAGCATCACGGAGCTTACATGTTGAAAAGCTGTTCAAAGGTATCTTTGAAGGTGAGTGACATCAGCAGCAGTGCTAAAGGAGGGGTAAAAGAAGTGTTGCATGTACGAATGACCACAAAATCGGGTATCTACAAGAATTCACACACTCTCACACAGAAACACTCACATTTACACAGTTGCCAGGATGAGGATTGGAACTCCTACCTAACTAGTTTGCTACATTATAGCATTACACAGTTATTGCAAACGCCATGTGGCTTATATGCTAGGGAGCTGTCCAAAGATACCTTTGAAGGTGAGTGACATCAGCTGCAGTGCTGAAGGACGGGTACGGGAGATTTAGTGAGTGTGAATGGCCTCAACCACATTCATCTAGAAACACACACACACACACACACACACACACACACACACACACACACACACACACACACACACACACACACACACACACACACACACACACACACACACTTACACACACACACACACACACACACACACACACACACACACACACACACACACACACACACACACACACACAACTTTACATTTGACAGGCCTGAGATTACAACTGCTACATGGATACCTATTTGTACTGTAGTGTTACACAGTTATCACAAGCCTCACTGACACTATAGGGCTGAGGGCTAACCAAATGTATTTCTACAGTGAATGACATGACTACATCATGTGATATAGGCCAATGGGATGTGTAGTGGGTGGGACAGGCCTCCAAATGGGATTCTCTCTGTTGCTGTCTGTCTTTTTCTTCCCCATGTCTCTGTGTGTGTTTGTTTGACATATTATATTATGTTGGCCTTAGATATGTGTGTATATTCCTATACAATGTGTGTGAAGTATCAATGGTGTGTGTGCACAGACAGCTGTGAATAACCGATAACTGTAGTCCACTGTGTTGTGAGACACGGGCTTCATTTCTCTAAGTGTAGGAGCATGTCCAGTATGACCTTCTATATTCAGTGTGTGCATCTATTCCAAGGAGGGTTGGGCTCCAGTTCAGGGTTTTGTGTGCTACAGTTACACTTAGCAAACAGTTTCTGCAGGATATCTGTAGATAGGTTGCCAATATGGAGACACAATGGGCTTAACATACAGGGATACTGTAACTATTGCTGTCTGTGCTGCTTGTGTGACATGTTTGGTTGTAGCATAGATATTCTGACATATGTACTGTTTTACACTGTGATATGTCATGTTATCAACTACTGACAGTTATCATTCTTTGCTCACTGTTATTTATCAGAAAATACGAGATGAATGAAGCTGAGACCAATATTCGGAGGCATATAGACTACACATTCTGGCACACACCTGCCATTGTGGAGGGGTAGCTACAGACAATAGACTGCTGGTTCTGTGTAAATGGTGCAGCACCTTGTTAGTATGCTGGCTGGGGTTCCTCTCCTTGTGCTTTTATCAACCTCAAGGAATGGCCATATCCTGCTGGGGCCATACCTCTCAGCTGTACAGATACACCCAGGTTATCCAGAGGCAGGACACATATATCTGGTCAGTTTACCTTCACATTGTGGTTTACAAGTGGTTTTGTGGCTATTCATTCATGGGTTTGCAGTCGGGAGTAGTATGGGCAGACATTAGAGTTTCAGACTTCACACACTCCATGACATCCATGCTTCTGCACCCCCTCTGTTATTATCTCCTCCACTTAACATTATGTAAGTAATATCTCAGAAGTATCCCTGTAGTTGGGCCTTTATCCCAGTAGTATTTATGGCCTGATCCACAGTCCTTGCAGTAGGACATGGGGAGGCATGCTACTGACATTTGTCAACATGGCCTTGCATTTGTTTTCTGTTTACTGTTAGATTGTTAGTTGGGACCCCCGACATTCTATACATTGGCACTATGGGTGAGGCATGGGCCTTTGCCAGAGGACTGTAGCCCATTTGAGAGTGCTGCAGGCCATCTGTTACTGCATTTCTATATGGGATTGTGGGGGGGAGGGGTGCACACCTGCAGACGTTAACATTTGAAATGACTGTACTGGTATTTTGGTTACTCACTTGGCTTCCATTTCATATTGTATTGTGACCTATCATGCAGACAGGGGGCATATCAGTAGAGTACACGTTAGATCTTAATAGCATATATTTCAGTTTCAGACTTTTTTCAGAACTGGAATGTAACTGCCAGACCTGTTGTATTATGTCTGTGTAGGTTTGGTGGGGGCTGTTCACCATTGCCATTATTTGAGGGCCTTAGCCCAGCCCTTATTCATGGTCATCTACACCTGTCCTGCTGGGTAAGGCTGGTGGTGGGTATGTGACCCTCATTGACATTCATGTGTGTGACCTATTGGCACCCACAGTTCTTTGGGCCATCACATGTACTGCAGTGGGGGTTGTCACCTTGTGTAGTGCTGCCTTGTATGTTGACACTAGTATTTGTTATGAATTTCCTGCTGTCCCATATAGCTGTCTGCTGATATCCCATTCAGCCACCCAATTCCCTTGCATGCTTGCATCCATATCATGCATACAAGTATGAGAACATACTACTCCATTCGGTAATTGATAGGAAGGGTGACTTACCTTGATGCTGTGCCAGTATTGAGGACAGTGCTGGAGGGCTAACTATGTTGGATGCACATAGTACACTCCCTGTATATGGTAAAGCTCAGTTAGTGCCATGTTTGGCATCGCTTTTAGTGTGCGAGTCGGAGACAGGTATCAGTCCCTGGGTCCCTACAGTATCAGTGTGTGTGCTTTGTGTTGCCTCTTTGCCAAGGCATGGGCATACTGTGCATGCCTCCGTTTGCCTACAGGGGCAGGCTAAGGATGTTCCTCCTCCGAGTCCCTCTGTGCCTGTGCTGGCCTTGGCAATGGTGGGGGGGGGCTGTGTGGCTCTGCCCCTTGCTGTTCCTGCTGCAGCTGTTTCTGCAGGATCATATTGTGTAGCATGGCACATACTAAGAACATTTGTGTACATGTAGCTGGAGAGAACTACAAGGCTCCACTGGATATGTCAAGGCAGCGAACCGTGATTTCAGCATCTCAAACACATGCTCTACAATGATCCTGGTTTGTGCATGTGCCTCATTATGGTCTTCTTGTTCGGATGTGTGTGCATTTCTGATGGGTGTCATCAGCCATGGCTCGAGTGCATAGCCAGCATCCCCCACTAGATGGCCATATGGGATGTCCCCCCTCGCAAATGCCTGATACAGCTGTGAGTAATGCCAGATATGGGAGTCATTGATGGCTTCCAGGGCTGCCAGCACATACATTCATGATAATTGCACACAACCTGACAGCTGATGGAGGAAGCCACTTCGCAGTTTATGTAAGACCCTGCCCCGCTCACCGGGTGGTGCTTTGATGTGGATGTGTGTGCAGTCTATAGCACCAACTACTTCAGGGTATTCTGCTATACAGTGGAAGAGATGCATACATGTGGTCAGCGCCTCACAGGCAGTGGGGAAATATATGTGCTCATTGGCATGTTGTGTCATGGCATCCAGGAACTGGTGGAGTACCCTGGATGCTGATGCCTGTGAGACCCCTATGATATCCTCAGTTGGTCTTTGGAAGGTACCTGTGGCTAGTATTTTTAAGCCTAAACATACCTTGGTATCCACTGGGATGGGCTCCCCTCTATTAGTTCTGTGTGTAAGGCGTGGCTGGCACAGCTCAAAGATTTGCTGTAGAATGTCCCTGTCCACCCTATAGCGCTTTACTATCTCCAGCTCATGTAGGCCCTGGTAGGTTACCCTGGGTCTAAACACTCTTTTTCCTCCTCCTCACTGTGAGTCAGTTGTCAGCATTCTCCTCCTCACTACCCTCAGTCTCTAGCACATATTGATAGAGTAAAGTGGCAGCAGCCTCTAACATATCTAATTATTTTTACCAGTTAAAAATCCCCATCTGTATTACTTTTTGCCGGTGGTGTAGAGTTTATGGAAAAAAACAGTCTGTAGGAATTGTTTGAATAGTTTATATTAAGATGTGCTGGGCTGCTACATGTATAACTGGCTGATTCAGATACATCCCACCTGTGAGCTATACTAGTTCTCCTTGATTGCTTTCCTACTGCTGTTTCCCCTTCCCACTTCCTCCCTATTTAAGCCCCAAGGCACACAGGGCATACCCGGTGCTCAAATGTAAGCAGTTCTGCTATTTCTTCTGGTTTTTTAGACACACCCTCTTCCTTAGCTGTAGCTAAGCTAAGGAGCAAACATAGAGCCACAGAGCTCCATTGAGCTTACAGCATGCATGACACACCCCCTTATGAAGTCATTTAGCTCTTATACTTGCACTGTTGTATTGCTGCTCCTACATGGTTAGGTACAAGCTGACACTTTGAGGAAATCTGTGATTCAGTATAACTCCCCTCATTTACATAGCCCAGTGTGTATGTCCTTATTTACTGCACTTAGATTTTTTCCCCTTGACAACCAGTCCTCCCTCGTATTGTTTACATTCTGCTTGCCATTGACTATAATAGCAAAATGCAGAGTTATCTTAAAATTTACTTTTTTATTTTTTATTTTTTTTTCGGCACAATCCCATCTGTGCGCCACTGCCATAAGCTTAAACGGCCATTATCGGCCAAAAAAAAAAAAGTTTAATTAAAAAAAAAAAAAAAAAAAAAAAAAACATTTAATGCCAATGGCCTTATATTTGGCCATTGGCATGTGTGTTTGACTGTATTACATGCTTTCCATGAGCTGTCCTGCCTCTGTTTGCTCAGATGCAGAAATGTAGGTTTACCTTTACATGTCACGAAAAATCACTTGTGCGATTGCTCATATGAGCAAATGTTATGCATGAAACAAAAAACCATGACAGTTTCAATGTTGAAAATCAGCAAATCAAAAAAGCAGATTCACTGGTTACTTCCGAACATAAAAGGATTGAATCACGAGGAGAGTGCTTAATGAAGTGTAATGCAGGAAGCCCCTGCACCCCCCACCCCCTACTTTAATATACTAACCCGAGATCGCTACTACAGTGGGGAAAGGGTCATTTCCAACAGAATCACACTATAGTGCAATCCACCCCAAAATGCTGAATTTGCAATGGCGAATGTCACTGTGCATTCACTCATTGCACATTCAAAAACATTTTAGATTCGGCGTTGCAAACTTTGCAAACTTCCTTTCGAACATCTGCTGTTCGCCCAAGTACAAAATACACATGAATCCTTCAAAGCCCCCGGGCCTGTGGAAAATACGGCCCAGACCGCAGAATCCTTTATAAATGCATTCTATGAACACCTTCAGGGCCATGGATCATCTAATCCCAAATAAAACAAGACCCAATCCTCCAAGAGCAGGCAGGCGACCTGTCTGGTGGACCCAACTTCATAAACAAACTATACAATAGAAGGGAGAGCTGCTACATGATGAGGCAAAATCCCAAAAGGAAGGCATCTCTGATCAGTATTAGCAAAAACTAAGGAGCACTCATAAAATCGTCAAGGCCAGCTTGATATTGAAATATTATTGGACTTCATTATTTAAATATAAGAATTTAGCATCAATTTTCCAAAAGTAACTTTCTCTTATAAGAGAGGGAGAAATTTAAAAGACATGTTAGTTCATGCAAATTTTTTTACTCCAGAGATGCATTTGAATGCGCATATTGATGTTAATTTATGTGGCACATATCCATGTAGTAAATCTATTTCTTGTAAATATATTGGTAGAACATTTGATTATATTAATAACAAGAAATTCTATCCTAAGGGACAATTTTCATGTAATACTGAAAGAATTGTATATGCATTAAAATGCCCTTGTAATATGTTTTATGTAGGGGAAAGTAAAGGGCTTTTAAAATACGGCTTCAGGAACATTTAAGAGACATAAAACATAAAAAAATGGAAAGTCCTATTGCTGTACATTTTAAAGAATTTCATAATAGTGATCCTAAAGGTCTGTTAACTATAGTTTTAGAAAGTTTAAGTATGAATATAAGTGAAGAAAAAATAAAATCTATATTATTGTATAAGGAGACAGTTTTTATATTGAAGTATGATACTATGACACCTAGAGGCATGAATTTGGAATGCAATTGGAAAGTTTTTTTATAATTAATTGTATAATTATATTATTGATAATTGTATAATTTAATTGTTTTATTGATAAATGTATAAAAAATGTTTGAATGTCAGTTGATGATATTCCCCTGGAAGGCGAAGGCCGAGGCGCTAGGGACTTGTGTGCAATAAACCACTGATACTGGATCCATTGTCATTGCTTTTGGACTACTTTTGCTTCTTTTGTTAGTAATTTTTTTTAGTACTACAAGGCTCCACTGGATATGTCAAGGCAGTGAACCGTGATTTCAGCATCTCAAACACATGCTCTACAATGATCCTGGTTTGTGCATGTGCCTCATTATGGTCTTCTTGTTCGGATGTGTGTGCATTTCTGATGGGCGTCATCAGCCATGGCTCGAGTGCATAGCCAGCATCCCCCACTAGATGGCCATATGGGATGTCCCCCCTCGCAAATGCCTGATACAGCTGTGAGTAATGCCAGATATGGGAGTCGTGATAGCTTCCAGGGCTGCCAGCACATACATTCATGATAATTGCACACAACCTGACAGCTGATGGAGGGGAAGCCCTTGCAGTTTATGTAGACCCTGCCCCGCTCACCGGGTGGTGCTTTGATGTGGATGTGTGTGCAGTCTATAGCACCAACTACTTCAGGGTATTCTGCTATACGGTGGAAGAGATGCATACATGTGGTCAGCGCCTCACAGGCAGTGGGGAAATATATGTGCTCATTGGCATGTTGTGTCATGGCATCCAGGAACTGGTGGAGTACCCTGGATGCTGATGCCTGTGAGACCCCTATGATATCCTCAGTTGGTCTTTGGAAGGTACCTGTGGCTAGTATTCTTAAGCCTAAATATACCTTGGTATCCACTGGGATGGGCTCCCCTCTATTAGTTCTGTGTGTAATGTGTGGCTGGCACAGCTCAAAGATTTGCTGTAGAATGTCCCTGTCCACCCTATAGCGCTTTACTATCTCCAGCTCATGTAGGCCCTGGTAGGTTACCCTGGGTCTAAACACTCTTTTCCTCCTCCTCACTGTGAGTCAATTGTCAGCATTCTCCTCCTCACTATCCTCAGTCTCTAGCACATATTGATAGAGTAAAGCGGCAGCAGCTTCTAACATATCTAGTTATTTTTGCCAGTTAAAAATCCCCCATCTGTGTGCACCGGTGGTGTAGAGTTTGTGGAAAAACCAGTCTGTAGGGTGTTTGAATAGTTTATATTAGTGTGCTGGGCTGCTACATGTATAACTGGCTGATTCAGATACATCCCACCTGTGAGCTATGCTAGTTCTCCTTGATTGCTTTCCTACTGCTCTTTCCCCTTCCCACTTCCTCCCTATTTAAGCCCCAAGGCACGCAGCGCATACCCGGTGCTCAAATGTAAGCAGTTCTGCTATTTCTTCTGTTTTTTTTTTTTGGTCCGCTGCACACCCGTTTAGCTAATGTAAGCACTTTTAAGCAGAAATGGCCCTCACTGGACATGAACATGCTGAGCATTTCATGGAATAAAACTATACAGCCTCAGACACACCCTCTTCCTTAGCTGTGCTTAGCTAAGGGCAAACATGGGCCACAGAGCTCCATTGAGCTTACAGCATGCATGACACACCCCCTTATGAAGTCATTTAGCTCTTTACTTGCACTGTTGTATTGCTGCTCCTACACGGTTAGGTACAAGCTGACACTTTGAGGAAATCTGTGATTCAGTATAACTCCCCTCATTTACATAGCCCAGTGTGTATGTCCTTATTTACTGCACTTAGATTTTTTCCCCTTGGCAACCAGTGCTCCCTCGTATTGTTTACATTCTGCTTGCCATTGACTATAATAGCAAAATGCAGAGTTATCTTAAAATTTACTTTTTTCATTTTTTTTTTTTATTTTCGGCACAATCCCATCTGTGCGCCACTGCCACAAGCTTAAACGGCCGTTATCGGCCAAAAAAAAAAGTTTAATTAAAAAAAAAAAAAAAAAAAAAAAAAAAAACATTTAATGCCAATGGCCTTATATTTGGCCATTGGCATGTGTGTTTGACTGTATTACATGCTTTCCATGAGCTGTCCTGCCTCTGTTTGCTCAGATGCAGAAATGTAAGTTTACCTTTACATATGCGAAAATCATTTGTGCGATTGCTCATATGAGCAAATCGTATGCATGAAACAAAGAACCATGACAGTTTCCAATGTTCGAAAATCAGCAAATCAAAAAGCAGATTCACTGATTTTCGAACATAAAAGTTGAATACGAAGTGTAATGAAGTGTAATGCAGGGGGAAGCCCCCCTGCACCCCCCACACCCCCCTACTTTAATATACTAACCCGAGATCGCACTACAGTGGGGAAAGGGTCCATTTTCGGAATCACACTATAGTGCAATCCACCCCAAAATGCTGAATTTGCAATGAGCGAATGTCACTGTGCATTCACTCATTGCACATTCAAAGCATTTTGCGTTCGACGTTTGCAAACTTTGCAAACTTCCTTTCGAACATCTGCTGTTCGCCCAAGTACAAAACACACATATGAAGGTAAACCAGAAATGTATTCAGTTACTACACTGTTCCTGCACGGAAAATGGCAGTTCCTGAATCCCACGGTATATTTTTCATTAATTTAAAAAGAACACTTCAGTCTAAACTGAAATTGCCACCTATTCAAACCCTCACAATAATAAACTTAGTAAACCTGGATATTTCTGACCTAATCAACCTTACACTTTAGAATCTATTGTCCCCTTTGTTTTGTTATCTCTGTTTGTTCTCTTCATGTCTTCCAGTACCTTCCCTACTTCACAATCATCATTGCCTGTTCATCTATAACCCCCTAACAACCTGGTTATCTATTCAATCATTGCCTGTTCATCTATAACCCCCTAACAACCTGGTTATCTATTCAAACATTACTTTCTCTACCATTTTCCTCTGACATTAAAATAATAAATATGTACTTTGAATAACCTTAACTCCTAGCTGAGTGACACTATTGGTTGTTACTAATACCTTCATAACAATCTTTGTTTTACAGAAATAAATATGCAGTTTCTTTCTGTAATAAAAATTTTAATTGACAATTATGTGTATGTATGTTACAATTTCATTTTTACTAATGAGCTGTTCTCCCCAGGTATCCACTGAAAAGGATCTATTTTACAATCAAATTATCCTGGTCAACAAATGGAATAAACAAACTACTTAATTAATTAAGAAAGGAAGATGCTAGCATTTCCTAATTTTTCCCCAATGTTCTTTGTTAGAGAAGAGTTAAACTTGACAAGTATGGAGACAACACTAGATTAAAAAATGTTGCCTAACCAGTTTAGTATGATCAAAGAAGGGAGAGACTAATTAATGCATTTTGTACTAGAGATAAAAAAGTATTGGCATTATAAACGTAACTACAGATCTCCATCTCATAATATGACTGACAAAGTACTAGATAACTATGGATGCTATTTAGAAGAATATTTGTTGAGAAGCATTTAAGTGAATCTTATATACCTTGTTTCATAAAGATAATTTAAGAGATTTGTATATGATCTAGTAAATTAAGGATAACCCAGAGCAGATATTCTAAATGTTATGAAAATAACTTAATATGGAATGATAACAGAATGTTTGGGTGTGGTTGTCAAACAAACATCTGACAACTGCATTCTTAATCTATAAATTAAAAATTCAAAAGCATAAACTCTCTGTTCTGCAACTGTTACAGTTTGTTGATTTAAAAGGCCACTCCTAGTAGAAATTGAGAATAATACAGCATGCCAAGCTGTGACAGAGAAATGCTTGTGAAAGAGTATGTTTGATACCTCTGCCTTAAAGGTGCTATATCAGCACCCTTTAGACCTTCCTTATAAAATTTTGTCAATGCCGACAGTGTAATCAGTTACAAATTGCATCTAAGTCTGCAATTCTGCCCTTAGGGATTCTATCGCAATTTTTCCTGCTCAGTATTTGGAACTGGTGATGCCAAGGTTGCAATCATGAGTGTTGCTTTCTTTTGTGAAAAATACAGGCATTTTGTTTCTGCTGCAGTGACAATTCAGTAAAGATATATTCTAAACAACTGCTTGATAGAACAGCCTGAACAGAGGTCACATGTGCACCTCTAAAGGAAACAGGGAATAATGGAACATGTGATACTATGAAATGACATCTCATGAAACCCTACATTTGGTATCTCTGCATAAAATCATACAAAATGCTCAGATACAAAATACACCTAAAACTGCTATTCTATCCTTACAGATTACAATGCAGTTCAGTGCTGAATTTGATGTCAGCAAACTTTCTGCACATATAGCTTTGGTGATGTCAAGTTTGCAGTCACAAAACTGTCACTTTGCTTGGTGAAATTCATAGGAGATTTACTTCTGGTACAGTGACAATTCAATGAAGATATACCCTGGACAGATATTACAGTCTGATGTCTAAGAAGACGTTATATACCTACCACAAATGGCCATTAATTATAATGCTGCATGCCAGATAGCAATAGTGAAATGACAGTACAAAGTTCCTAAAGCAGTTTTCACAGAATCATGCTAAGTCAGTGAGGTAGACAATGTACCCGTGAGTGCCATTCTACCATTTAAGGATTTCAGTTTAGCTTAATATTGAATTTTATCTTTAGAATAGGCCTTTCCTGGTGTTTAGACAATGATATATTTTCAGTGGCAAAAGTGCTCTATTCAAGTGTATATGATTCCTGCTTCAAAAGTAATGGTAGCAGAAAATAATTGCATTTGTGTCATACACTAAAATCTTAATCTAAAGCTGATGTCATGCACTAGTACAATGGAAACAAAAAGTAAAATGCAGAATGTCAGACTATGAGAGGGAAAGGTCTATGAATATTTGCAGTTGGTATGCAACTTTTAAATTGGCTCTCAGGGTCTATATTACATTATCGAATCACTAAATGTCGAACGGATAAATACTCAAAATGGCCATTCATCAAATCGTTTGTTGTGGGGGGGTTGTGCCCCCACACCCCCCACTAATTATATATACCAACTCCGAGGTTGCACTACAGTGGGGAAAGGGCAAATATTCCATTTCCCACTGTACCGCAACCCCATAAAACCCACTTTGATGAACGGCCATTTCGAGTATTTGGCCGTTCGGCATTTTGTGATTCGATAACATAATAGGGACTCGTCTCTCAGTATGTAAGCATGCATGTGTGATACAAAACAAAGGCCTGGCAATCTACTTCCATCTCCACTCTTGTCTAATCAGCTCTGTCAATGCTGTTCTCTGTTCATGGGGAGTTACTGGAGTTGCCTGCGACTCACAGACATTGGATTCAAAAAATGGCATATGCCATTTCCTCTTTGAAAGTTCATAATTAAACCTTCAACAAAGTAAAGAAGGACACTTCATGAGAATATGCAGCAAAGACTGTATTTCTATCCTCAAGAATTTAAATGTAATTCAAAGATGGATCTGATTCATGAGATTGGAGTTTAAGCCATAATATGTTACAACTGAAAACATTCTGTGAGTGCATCATAATTAGAATCCATATAGCTATCCATAATGCAGAATATAGTGTACCATGTCAGACTGAGACACTGAAATGAGTGTGCAAATCCCTGTCTGAAAGACATTTTGTTCTTCTTTTCTGTGGGTTGATAAATTCTTTGAGAAAATATCCTTAAACTCATATATACCATGCATCTATGATCACATTGTCACCCTTATGGATTTCCATGCATCTTAATCCTGATTTTGACCATAACACATTGTGTATTGCAGCATATGGAATTTAGGTCACAGCATATCTACACTGAAAGAAATGTTGCCTTGACTAGTGAAATATACATAATTTTATTTCTTACATCATGGTACCTTAATACACTTATATTCTGTTCAAATGCTGCTTTCTGAATCCTGTGCAGAAGTAACCTATATTTTATAGAATCTAAATATAATACAAAATCACAAATTGAAAATGAAATACTTCTAAAATTCTGCATTTGAAACCTTTATATAAAAGGACATATATCTGTCCCCATTTGAGAGGTCCCACCAAATGTTTCAAGGGATGTCAATAGGAAAATGTACTTAAGACTCCCTTTCAACCCTTTAGGATTTCAGTATAGCTGCGGTACCATTGTCGCCTCACAGTTAGACGTTGCCCGTTCGATTCTCAGTTAGAGCGTCTTCTGTGTGGCGATATGCATGAACGGGCATTCCTTCGTTGAAGGTTGTGTGTTAGGCCTGGCAAGCCAGCACGTAAAACTCTACTGCCAATCATTAGCGGACCGGAGTTCCACTGTGGCGACCCCTAACCTGGAAAAGCCGAAAGACACAAACAAAATGTTGAATTTTACTGCAGCATATAGTCATCTGTAGTTTTGTTAATTACACATTTGCAGTCCTGAAAGCATTAGTTTTTCTAGAGAAATATGTATGGGTTTTACTTTTTATATATTGCTAATTTTTGAAAACATATTCTAGATGTAACTTATAACCATACCTGAGCAGAATCCATATTAATACCTCTAACAGAAAATGAATAAAATACAACATACCAGATTGTGGCAGTGAAATAATCTTGATATTCTACATTTGGAGCATTTGTAAAAGTTTAAAAACAGACTTAAGGGTGCATTTCTTCAGTGCTTAATATGACTGTAGCACACTGACCCACTCAATATGTTGAGATGGGGTCAGGCTAAGTCAACAAATGTAAAAATGATTATATAGAGAAATACATTTTTTACTTATGATATAGTAACAATGCAATAACGATCTGTTCTTAAAGGAACTTAAGCAACCTTGTGTATAGAAAGATAATGGATTTTTCACAGTCTCCCCTACCATTGTAAGTTAGTTTTTCATTATCTCCATACTAAATTTCTGATAGCTACACCTATGCTTTGTAATTGTGAACAGTCCAATTTACTACTGAATACAAATAAACCAGATATTTCTTGTTTTTTACCTTACCTGGCTCTACTGACTAACACAACAATAACAGCTCACCACTGGCTTCTAAAATGCTCTTGAAAGAATATGTTTAGGCCTTCATATCAGGCATGGAAATCTTACCCAAACTGAAACAAAACACTGCAGTAGACATGCAGTTTAAAATACTACAACAAAACATAATGTGTAACTTGTTCACATGCAAAATATTCTTCTGCAACAACAAAGTGAGCTAGAGGGCCACAACATCATAGCCAGTTTTTCACAAACCCTACAGGATTTTAAATAATATGGAACATTTTTTTTTAAATGGAGACCTAGGAAACAAAGCACATAACAACTTAGGGGTCAAATGATTACCAGGGAAAACATGGAAAGGGAGCTATTAACTTTGTCAATAAAAAAACAAGAGTTCTGAAAGAAGGCAGATCTGTTATTGATCAAGCACATAAAATTATACATTGAATCAAACCAGGAACTCTACCCTGACTCATTATTTTCCATTAAGAAGACAGTAGTGACAGAGTGAGAATATTCACAGCTGCAAAGGAAAGACATAAAATAATTGACTGTCAAGGAAGAATATCATTGGACTATAGCACAACGCAGCATTGTTTCAGAAAAGGAAACCATTTGTCCATACTTCAGAAAATACAGGTAGGTAGAGTATAGAGGACTATTGCTAGCAATTTATTTCCAAGGAACTACAATGCATTACCTTCACTGTATCAGCTGAAGCTGGGGTTTTTCTAAAGAAAACAGCTTCCTCACCAAGTGACATGCACAGATACAATGCTCACAAACAGGAAGCTCTACATTATACCAATAAAAATAAGACTGTTAAGCTCTTACCTCCTCCATTAAACCCCCAGGGTAACAAAAAGATAAAAACAGTTCACCTTCACATTTAGAAGGTAAACAGCCGGCCAGTTCATCTTAGAGGAGTAGTCTAAATGTATACCAGTCAGGCAATAATCACAACAGATTGGAAAGTGTAGCTTCTCTTCCAGTACTGGAAGATGAATCCAAACTGAAGGGTAAAAAGGTCATGCAGACAAATCATTCAGTAAAAGCTGCAGGAAAAAACAAGCCAAGCAAGAGTTTTCACTGTGTTATACCTTAAACCTCCTGTGATGAAGCCCATGGGATATATACAAATGACCAGTTTAGGACATACATTGCTTCAGATGTATGGCTTCTGAATGTCCATGACATTGTATACATTTATGGGTACATTCAGAATAATAAAGCCAAACTACCAGCTAATCACATGCAGATTTTGGCATCAACACAGTATAAATGGATTGTTCGGCTGTACTTTAAAAACACAAGTCTTTAAATTCAACTGATACCCATAAACATTAAGGTTCCTGCAAAATATCCTGACTAACATCTGACCCAATGGATAAAAAGGTCACACAGCCAAATTGTTCATTAAAAACTGCCAGAAAAAAAACGAGCCAAGCTAGAGTTCACACTCTGTTATACAGTAAACCTGTAGTGGAGGACCAAATACCTCTCAAGCTCTTAATACAAGAAATCTGGACAAAAAAATAAATAAATAAAAAATAATGGGGGTGGGAGGGGATAAAGGCCCAAAATAGAGACAATTTTAAAATATTGCTCTCATAAACTTAGAAAGTTGCTAAAAAATAAAAGATGTTTTGTAAGCATCAATTTTCTGAAGAATATGAAGACTGAAACTCAAATGTCTGTCATTATTTAGTGACTTCAGTCCTCAATGTCTTACAAGAAAACCACAAATTTTATGAGAAAAAGGCCAAAAATATGTGGCAATAATCTGGACATCCTGAGGAAATTTGGACAGCTGAGAAATATGGAAGACCTTGATATATCGGCAAATGACACTTAAGAACAGCTACATGGCTTCTGAATGCTCATTACTTTTTACATTTTTATGAATACATTTAGGCTAAAAAACCCAACCCCCACTACCTGTGGACATGCATGCTTTGGCCTTTAAATGACCTCATCAGTACAGCATAAGTGGATTGTTTGGCTATACTTTAGAAACAAATAGCTTTAAACCCAGTTGATGCCCATAAACATTAATTTGTCTACAAAATATCCCAACTAACATCCAAACCAAAGGCTAAAAAGTCACACCAGCCATTTAGAAAAAGCTGCAAAAAAAAACCCAGCTGAGCTTGAGTTTTCACTGATTTATACAGTAAATCTCCTGTAATGGAGGCTCAAGGGATATATGCAAATAACCACTTAAAGACATAGAATGTTTCAGCTACATGGTTTCTGCATGCCATTGACTTTTTTACAATATTATGTGTACAATCAGACAAGTAAACTAAACCCTACTAGTAGTGGACATGCATGTTTCACCCTTTTTAGTGACCTTATGAGCACAGCATAAATAGTTTGTTTGACTATACTTTAGAAACACAGGGCTTTAAACTCATTTGTTGCCCATAAGCATTAAGGTACCTACAAAATATCCCAAGCAACATTCAAACAAAAGGGTAAAAGGTCACATAGACAAACCAGTCAGTAAAAACTGTGGGAAAAACCCAAGCTGAAACTTGCATGTCCATATTTCTCCTGCTACAAAAGACCAACATTAAGAGAGCTTTTAAAGAAATGGGAATGTTGTGAAATTGCCAGCTGTAGTAATATATCAAAAAGAAGAGTCATTATTATCATTCTGTTGGACAGAAATAAAATCCTGGTCATATAATGAAGGCAAATGGGTCAAAAGTACCACACCTTCACTGATGAAAAACTTTGATAGGCCAAATAAAAATGATGTTCTCCATTAATTTCATTTTTGACACTATAGGAATTCATAGCACTTAATCTTATCCAGTTGTTATAGAAAGAGATCTCAGTACAGTTTTGCACCTGTACATTGGTAGGAGTCATATTGATTCCTTCAGGTTTGCCAAGATCACTTAATCCATAATGAGGGGTGTTGAAGAATTTTAGCCTTCTAGGCAACATCACAGTATGTCTTTCTGATGAAAACTATTTTACTTATTTAGCTTCAGTGGCTGGAAGAACTGGTAGGGTTGACCTTTGTTTAGAGTCAGAATAGTTCTTATGGAAATAGTACCACACACCTTTGGATGTTGGACCCAGTTTTCTTAAATGACTAACAAAATGGAGAAAAATCAGGGATTGTATTAGAGAAAATTGGGAAGAATATAGGAATGGAAAAACAAGTATAGGGTGTCTGATGGAAAAAATTTAAGATAAACCTATGAGACATCTGAACTATAATTAAAAGGAGTACATGGGAGTTAAGCATGTCTACAGAGGAAATACTCATGAACCAAAAGAGCTGAAAGAGTTGTGTAAAATGGGCAGTTGTAAGAATACTTAAAAACATCAACATATTCTTGTGTTTTATCAAAACAAATAAAATATAGTAGGATGCAATATTCAGAGCAACTGGAAAAATAGACTAAAATCTTTTTAATAGTCAAGAGTTATATCTTCACCAACATTTTTATTTAGAAGATGCCAGGGCAGAAAACATGAAATTGCCACTGTTTCATATGAGATATGGAGGGTAAATTAATAAGACACTCAGAAGGCATGAAACAAGCTATGACAGAAACTTGTAAAATCTCCATTTATCTTGGTGCCTCTTTAAAAATCAACACAGACAACTTCTTAAAGAAATTAAAACCAAAGAAGAAAACTAAAATGTTTATTCTCTTCTTTGTAAGCCATTTTCTGGCCAATACACACACACACACACACACACACACACACACACACACACACACACACACACACACACACACACACACACACACACACACACACACACACACACACACACACACACACACACACACACACACACACACACACACACACACACACACACACACACACACATGGAAGTACTTTGAATTACAGAAGTACAAAACAATGAACATTAAACCATTGTTCCCAAAGGACTGAAACTCAAAACAAATGCAAAAAAAGAAAAAGATAACCCCTTTATCTGGAGGCTTGTGCCCCCACATTCCCTGCTAATTATATATACCAACTCTGATATTGCAAGTTCCCACTCGCTGCTCTTCTGAGGCCTCTGACAAAATAATGCTGAAAGAAGTGATCAAATAAGTATTTGATCCCTTCTGCTGGCATTAAGGACATTCCATATCATCCTTCCATATATATATATATATATATATATATATATATATATGCATGCATATTTGGTTATAATTAAACTAATCTAAACAGCACAAAATCAACCGCAAAAAAAAAAAAAAAAATATATATATATATATATATATATATATATATATATATATATATATAAATAAATAAGCAGTTTATAATCTCAAAATACTGAAATGCCGAATTTCAGTATTTCGACTATAAACCCGAATGTTTAAAATAGCAAAAGTTCATAATCGCGAATTCGAATATCTCGAATTCGCAGTTATGGCCTTATGCTACATGATGTCCTGGATTGTCAATAACGCAAACAAGACCACACAGCCAACGGAGCTCGGACTCTGTAAAAAGCAGGCAAACAGTAATAAATCCAAAAGTTCCAAATTGAAAATAGCAAATGCAAGAAAGCAAACGTTTAACTTGAAAAAACGTTTTCAAGTTAAACGTTTGCTTTCTTGCATTTGAACGTCTGTTTTAATTAAAAACGTTTTTTCAAGTTAAACGTTTGCTTTCTTGCATTTGAACGTCTGTTTTAATTAAAAACGTTTTTTCAAGTTAAACGTTTGCTTTCTTGCATTTGAAAACGTCTGTTTTAATTAAAAACGTTTTTTCAAGTTAAACGTTTGCTTTCTTGCATTTGAAAACGTCTGTTTTAATTAAAAACATTTTTTCAAGTTAAACGTTTGCTTTCTTGCATTTGCTATTTTCAATTTGGAACTTTTGTGAACATTCAGGCTCTGACATCGCCTCTGCCATAGGACTCTGTTTATGTCCTGGATTGTGTTTTTATGGTGCATGGTGACGTTTGTGGATGTAGGTGTTTTGTCAGGTAAGTGAGTACCTTGTAAGGGATTTGAGTGGGGGTTAGAGTGTGTTTGGGTGTGCCGATATGTTTGATGTGTGTGTAAGGGACTGGAGAATCTGCATGTGTGAGTTTGCTTTTGTTTCGTGTATGTGCAATCTCAGAGTTAGTATATATAAGTAGGGGGGGTGGGGGGTGCAGCCCCCAACATGGGGGGTGCAGGGGGACTTGCCCCCCTGCTTATGTGTGTATGAGTTGTGTATGTGTGTAGTTTTTGTTTGTTTATGTTGTGATGTGGGTATTGTTGTGTATGTATGGTGTAGTGTATGCGGTTTGTTTGGTGTTTTGAATTTCATGGTCTTGGGCTCGGGGTTTTGTAGTTTCGGTGTTTTGTGGATTCAGTTTCATAGTTTCGAGATACTGAAATTCGATGTTTCAGTATTTCAGGATTATGAAGTGAATCCAAATGTATATAATATATATATATATATATATATATATATATATATATATATATATATATATATATATATATATATATATATATGTACTCATATGTATCTAAACACAAAATATTGACAAAATGAGGGCATTGAAAACCAATGGTTTTTCAGGGAGGCAAGCCCTCTGCATCCCACACACTCATTGCTAATTATATATATAGCAACTCCAAGGCCACATATCAGTGGGGAAACGGCCTAAAGCCTTTCCTAGTATAACTTCAGTTTGGGCCATATTTACTGTACTTCTACCAAGAAGCTTAAATCATGGGAAAATTCTTTGACATGACCACTATAGCAAAACCACTAATATTTTCTAAGCATGGAAAGGACATATTAAACCCAAGTAGTAACATACCCAGAGCATTATTATAGGAATAGATTAAATCTATGCCAAAATGTTAGCAAATGGAATAGACAATATTATTCCCTCGCTGGTGTCCAAAAATCTGTAAGAATTTGTGAAGGACACTACAAGGAGTCCAGATGTTGGAAGACATTGGTTGAATATCCAGAGACTGATTCAAATTAAAAAAAATATCTGATGCTAGGAATACGCTTTCACAAATGCATTCAACACAGTGCAATGTCTATATTTGTAAATAGTATTGCAATCTATGGGATTTCACACTGAAGTCATTAACAGATATAGATTACTTAACACAGATCCTGAGGTGGTAACTTGCACTAATGATTTACTTCCACACTATTTATATTATTACAGATATGGGAAAGGGTTTCCATGGTCCCCTTTTTAATAATTTTAGCTAAAACCCAGCAGTCTGCATACAGAATTTTTGGTTAGAACATGTAATTCCTACACTGGATGCAACAGAGCTGGCACATCCACAGTGTACAGATGAATAGATAATATAGCTTATCCATCCAGAGAGACATGTACAGTTACTTCTGCATTTAAATAAAAACAGAGCAGTGTTCTTCCTGTTTAACTAGGAGATCCTACATCTAATTTCCTGTCAGGGCAGTACAGCAATAAAGATAACCACAGTATGCAATTATCTTCGAATATCATTTGATATAAACATGAACAAGAATATTGAAGACAATACAATGGATCTGGTTAAAAAGAAATAAAGATTTGATTAAAGATTCAGTTTGCTTTAAGTGAATTCCAAATTATTAATACAGTAATTATTTTCAGTGTAATTTTCTTGCTTAGAAACCTTCATATATAACATTAATTAAGTAGATAACCCAACAACAAGTACAGATCTTTGATTTTCTATGGAATGGGACAAGGCTTAGGCTAAGTAAAAATATGTGTATGTAGTACAGTTGGACTAAACCTACCTAGGATATTTTATTATGCTAAAGCAGCCATAGATTGTAAATATATAATGTCCAGAATGAAAACATGTCCACTGTGTATGCATGCACAATTAATTCATGTACAGTGATGTGTTGAAAAGATGCACTCAGCTAGGCAATAAAGTATAGGATACATGAGGTCTGGAATACTGGCATGAAAAAAAATATGGAGTTAAAAAGATTATTAAGGGAAAAACCCCACCACTATAACACAGAATATAGGTATTGCTCTGGGTAAAGGTAGTAGGGAAAATTAGTTTTATGGTGAACCTGGTTGGATAAGGGTTTGATGTACATATTAGGTGTACAGGACTTAAAAGCTAAGAAAATGAAAAAAAAAAGCTGACAGAATTATGAGCAGCTTTTCTCAATACAGTTAAAGTCTATCTGTGTTTTGTGCAAAATGCCAGGCTGGTTGCATCATCAAAAGTAAACACAGGGGGAATTTTTTGAAGGTAAATAAAACTTAAGACTGAAGCATTTCTATAATAAGCACTAGACTACGATGGAAAAATCTTATGGCTAGACAATATCCTAGATTATAGGATTCCTCCCAAATACTGACAACAAATGCCACAGGGAAACTTTGAACATACTCTTCCTGACTTAATATCTTTTACATGCCTTAAGTTAGTCTTTGAATGGAAAGGCTTAAAACAAGAGAATGGGCAAAATGAAATTGCTATTGGTGATGTAATACAGCTTCATCAAATTATGAACTCCATGGTTTAGTTCTACCCCTGCATTATAGTAGGAACATATTATACAGAATATTAGAAGGGCTAAAAGAGCTCAATTACTAGGCAAGCCTGTTAGGCAGATTCCCTAAGAATCAAACATGCTCAAAAGCTGGCCTAGTGTGGATCAAAACAATCTATGCTGCCTTTTTGGCCTTAAAGTTTAAAATTTGAAAGGGAAATCCCGATAGTTGGATTTCTCATTTTCTAAGACTTAGCAATAATTCTGTTAGTTGAAATAATGGAAAGTTGGATACAAATGAATGTATAGAGTTTTGGAGCGTTATTATTGGACACTACTTCTTTTTGAGAAAACATCTCCAGTTCAAGGTTAGCATTTACCACAACTTGTGTGCAGAAACTTCCGTGTACCTGTTGATAGTTTCTGGCTATTTGTGGAGCTTTGAGCATGTACTCAAGCACAGCATCCTTTTGATTCATGCCAATTATAGTTTATCTTTGCTATATTGATTACACATGTTACTGGTGTATTTGGTTTTGAGATACTTTATGTTGATGTACAGCAATCATTTGGAATTCCGAAGAATGCTATTTGTTTTGATGGTTTAAACAAATAAGAAATGTATTTGCTTGGAGACTCCCATTTCTACTCACTCCATTCACAGATGCAAATACATATTTCATGGAAAAGCAATGACACAACTTGCTTTCAAAATATCAGCGTTACTTTATATTAATATTCTTGATATGTTGACTGTGTTGAATTATGTGCATCATTAATTTTTTTATATAGGAATAAGGAATTATATTTCATTTTTAAATTAGCACTACATGTATATGCTTGGGGATTTTCTGGTCCATATCAGAGCTATGGACATGCATACATAAATGTATGCTGGTCATTGTTTGTATTTGTGATACTTTTTTAAAAATATATATGATTTCAAACATTATGTTATTGAAATAAATACATACTTTAATCACTCGGAGCACAGAAAAAATAAATCTGTACATTAGGAAACTAAAAATTTAGAAACTACATATGCAATTAATAACTGCATTTACTTACAGACAGTTTGGGAGGGGTAAGAAACGTTGAGATTACAATCCAGTTTTTCAGCATATGTAAACCTAGAGATATTTGAATTGCATATGTTAGTCATAGTTTTTTCACTTCATAGCATTTTTTATATTTATTAAAAATGGTTTCTTAAATACACTAAAATATAACAAATTCAGTGCATACGCAAACAAGATATAAATAAATAAATCCAACCTTAATAAGAGATATCTTCGGATGATTCTTATGATTGGGGTACAAGGCAATGGAAAGTCTAATGTTGCGTAAATATGAGAAAGTCTTTTTGGGGACACCAAGTTTAATGTTATGCTCAAGTTACTGCATCCTAATAATGTTATATGTAACTTTTTTCATATTAGAGTTTAAGGAGTAAGGCCCAGCATAGAAGTAAAGAGAGTATTATAAAATAGCATGTGCACTTATGAAGTGTATGTATTTTCTAATACTACATATATTATGGTTATCATATTAAAACAATGTGTAACAGCTATGCAAGTGTCCTGTGTTACTGACTTTTGGAATACAAATGGGATACAAATCCCAAAATGAAGAAAGATTTTTTTTTATTGTTTGTTTTACAAATCCAAAGCTCAAATCACATTTGCATGAAACACACATAAGGAGGGGGAGTATCCATATTCATCAAAGATACCCACACCTCCAGGTTAGTGGCACTGCACGAAGCATCAGAAACCATCTATGTGCAATTAACAGTGGGCAAAACTACCTTTCAGTTTGTAGCCTGCTACAGACCACCCTCCCAAACTCAGGAACCCCACTTGGTTTTCCTGAGAACACTGGAGAATATGAAGGTCTCTCCAAACACCCTTATATTGGGTGACTTCAACTACCCAAACATAGACTGGGAGCACTACTCAAGCCCCAACACCCTCGCCCAATGGTGCCTAGAATTTATAAACTCAAATGCTATGGAACAACTGGTCACCACTCCCACGAGGGGAAAACATATTGGACCTGATCATCACCAACATGGGGACTCTATGTTCCATACCAGAGGTATACCTGTCATTGGTAAGATCTGACCATAAATTAATCTCACTGGACATCCATATCCCGTCCCCATGCCCAGCCAAGGAAACCACAGTGAAGAACTTCTAAAAAGCAAACTTCACACTTCTCAAAATTGAGGTGGAATCCTTCAAAGCCCCCAGGCAAGTGGAAAATACGGCCCAAACCACAGAATCTTTTACAAACGCATTCTATGGACACCTACAGGAATGCATGGATTGTGCTATCCCAAATAAAACCAAGACTCACTCCTCCAAAGGCAGGAGACCTGTCTGGTGGACCCCAACCATAAATAAGCTATACAACAGAAGGAGGAAGCTACTACATGATAGAGCAAAATCCCAAAAAGAGAAGGCATCGCTGATCAGTACTAGCAAGAAACTACAATCCCTCATAAAAACATCTAAGGCCAGCTTCGAAAGAAAAATTGCACAAGATGCTAAAGATAATCACAAGGCCTTCTTTAGTTATGTCAGGAACCTGGGTGGCAACTCCCAGATATGTTCTGAGTTAGTGCAAAATGACAAAAAATACACTGCTCCCACAGACATTGCCAACATCCTGGCAGATAGGTTCAGTGCAAACTTCTCCCCACTTCCCCCCCAAAAGAGCAAATGTCTATCCCAACAGAGTGTAGCTTCCCTGACATCACAGATGCACAGGTGAGAGCTGCCCTCTCCAAAGCAAAAACCACAGCATCAGTGGGACCCGATGGTGTCCCTGGCTGCGTCTTACACGAGTTCCAAGAAGAACTGAACCCTCACATAAAGTCACTGTTCAATCTCAGCCTTACTACAGGATATGCACCCAAGGAATGGCGTACAGCAACAGTGGTCCCACTCCACAAAGATGGTGCCACAACAGGCCCCCAGAAACTATCGTCCTATAAGCCTGACTCACCTGGTCTGCAAAGCTATGGAGCGTATCATCATGGAACTCATAAACAAAGACATTGGGAACCTCCAAACACTGGATCCTACCCAATTCGGCTTTGTTAAGGGCAGATCTTGCCTCTTGAACCTGGTCGACTTCTTTGAAACAGTCACCAAGGCCATAGATGAAGGGAAGGTAGTCCATACAGCCTACCTGGACCTCGCAAAAGCCTTCGACACAATACCCCACTCGGGCATCATAAATAAGCTCACCAGCTTAAATATCAACCCCTATGTCACAAGATGGGCTGCAAACTGGCTCAGGGATAGAACCCACATGGTCAGAATTGCAGGTGCCATGTCAGACTCTAAACCAGTTACAAGTGGCATCCCACAAGGCTCAGTCCTGGGATGCCACTTGTTCGGTATATATTTCTATGAGGTACAGGCTAACACGGGAGGACTATGGCTGACCAAGTTCGCAGACAACTGCAAACTGGGTGCCATAATTGACTCACCAACTGACACAAGCATCCTCCAATAGGGTCTCACAGAGACGGATAACTGGTGCCAGAGCCATGGCCTAAAGCTAAATGCCAAAAAGTGCATAGTCATCCCCTTTGGGAAAAACAAAGTGCCCACAAATTACCACATAGGTGGTAATCCATTAAGTACGGAAGAAGTAATTAGGGATTTGGGGACCCAAGTAGATAGCAATCTCTCCTTTGACAATCACGTTGCCAAAGTGGTTAGAAAGACCTTCTATATAGCCCACCTTATCATGAAAGGGTTCACATCTAGATCAAGAGAGGTCATTGTGCCCCTCTACTCATCACTCATCAGGCCCATAATTGAATACAATGCCCCATTTGGGATGTACCTTACCAGACACCTGCAGCAACTGGAAAGACCCCAAAAGTACCTCACCAAGAGGATCAAGGGACTCAAACAGATGCCCTACGCAGTTAGGCTAAAGAAACTCCAGCTCTACTCAGTTGCTTACCGCCTACTCAGAGGCGGTCTGTGCCTGACATATAAAGCCATGTCCAACCCAGAATTAATGGACATGCTCCACCTCAGGAAATCCAAATCCCTTAGAGCTACACGCTCCAGGGACTTAAACCTCAGCACAGAAATAAATAGGACATGCTGGAGGGACAGATTCATATCCCAGAGGCTCCCCTCACTCTGGAACAAAATCCCAATCCATGTTAGGCAGAGCCCCTCAATGACCCTCTTCAAGAGAAATCTTGACGAGTGGATGAGAGATCATAGGTTTACCCCTGGGATCTCTTTTGTGTCCCTACTAGACAGAGGCACAGTAAACTAACCTTAAAAGGGCTATCTTCTGTGACCTACTATACAGAGGCACAGTAAACTAACCTTAAAAGGGCTATCTTCTGTGACCTACTATACAGAGGCACAGTCAACTAATCTAAAAGGGTGGTGAAAGCCAAACACACTCTGGCTAGGCTTATAAATGCCCTAGGGCAGATAGCCTAGTATCAACCTATGAACCTATGAACCTATAGGACCTTTGGTTAATGGAGCCATGCTATTAAAAATGGCTACATAATATTATTGCTGCAAGGAATGATAGAAACAAACCGAGAGTTGCTATAATAACTAAACTCAGTTAAAAATAATATTCTTGAATTATATGCTAACCCTTAAGGAAGAATGTGTTAAGTCACATGCAAAAAACAATGTAATAGATAAATAAATGAGTATTAAACTTTTTTCCATATTTTAATTAGTTAGAATGCATTTTACATATCTTCAGGTTTGTTGTCTACATTCAAGAACTATCTCTGCGATTTATTAACAACTGTCTTGGCTTCGAGCTAAATCTACATGATTTAAACATGTTAGCATGATGATCAGCAATGCTAATTGTGTATTCATGCTGCTTATCACACCTACATGTCTTTAAGCACCCCTTCACGGCCAGCAATAGTGTTTGTGGCCGTGGAAAGGTGCTTGCAAATATGAGCACTGAATGTAAACAAAACAGCTTGCTTATAGGCAAACCTAACATACAAGCATGTACTGTAGGCCAGAAATATTAAGGGCAAGTACAGTGAAAGAATTCTGAAGGAAGGGAAGTGAAATGGGGGAATTGTACACAAGTAATAATGGTCTGTACTGTATAATTAATTAATAGGGAAGGGGAAATGGGTTAAATGTACTCATATACTGCAGGCAAATGTATTGAGTCGTCAAAGAAACATTTCTAACATAAATCCTGCCATAATGATGTAATGATAATTAATGTCAATAACAATACATGACTTATGCACATAGATACAGAGACAGACATGCTCACAACGGATGTGAGTGTGTAAGGCTGCAGTGTAACAAAGAGGAATTAATGTCAAGTACATATTAATAAAATGCTGAGATGAGATAACAGCAAGGGCAGAAGTTACATTATGGGATGAATGCATAGACTGCAGTTAGATATTTTTATGCAGGCAATATATCTATGCAAGCCAACACCATGGCTGTATTCTCCACCTCAGTGTGTAAACACAAGAACAAATTAACCTTGCAGCTGTCATGTCATGCACATCTAAAATGGGCATGCTTTTAAAAATAAATGTTAGTGGCACCCACAGGAAAGGTGTTTCTCACCTATAAACATGTAATAGACAAGCAAGTGTTGTATTGTCATGTAACTGCTGAATGGTAATATCATAACACTAAACACACATAAGTGACAAATGCCAACACAAATTGGATGACATTCCATGATTACAAGTTTTCCCCTGGTAATTTGCACACATCTCAGACCTCATTATTCTTTGTATGTTCATATGGAATTACAGGGAATAGCAACATAACAGCAATTCATCAACACCAAACACAAGAAAGTGTCAAAACAGAAGACCAGTCACATGTTCTGATGTTCTGGCAACATGCCATGCAGTAAGAAACATTGTATGGAAGCCCTCAGCTGCCATTAATTTGAAAAGTGTGATAAAAACAATTGCAGTAATAAACATGTTTGTATGAAGACACGCAATACAGAAGATTATTATTTTGGAAAGAGTTAATGATTGTAAGCAATAAATGACATTCACATCATGTTATTTTTGAATACATGCCAGGACAGATATCAGAAATATGCATACCAGTCATGAATGCTACATAAATATGCATATTGGCTGTGTCATGAAGAAGACCCTTGAAGGGTTTACAGCACTTTCTTATCATAAGAGATATGGAGTCCCTAGCTTGTAGTACAACAGCCTGAAAAGGTGGCCCTCTGGCTGTGTCATTGCTATTGTCTATGTGTTTGTGTGCAAGCCATTGCTGTCTAACACAGTTGTCTGACAGACAGATCCACAACCCTTCCTATGATACTAAGTTCTCTACAGACGTCTGTATTGACTGCATGTGCCACAGGAGGTAGCAGTGGTGGCTGTCACAAGTAACTGAAATCAATGCGTGCAGTAAGAAAGGAGTTACAAATATAATTTGAACAATAGAATTTAGTCAGGATGCTGAAAAGGAGCTACACATGTTACTGACCATACAACAGTGAGCAGTACAATATCAATGCTTCTTGACAGGGAAACTGTTTCCATTGTGAAGCACACACACTGTCCCAGAACTGAACCACATTCTATATGTGCAGGTGTGCTATACAAGCCAGTAATCCATGCATGCACCACAGGAGCCCTCACAGCCCAACATGCCCAGAATACCATTTTCACTGCTATGCAATCACAGCCTGTGACTAGATATCATTGCCCAACATAAGAATGGATATGAATAAATAGATACAGTAGTGCCTGTCTGAACCTTGCATAAATGAACACATGGAACACTGGAACTTTACTGTGGGAAAAGAACCACATGGCCACCATGGTGAACTTTGCTCTTTCTCCACTATATTGAAATCTCAGAGTAGGCCCCCACATTGGTGGGTTAGAGTTTGCTTCAGTTTGTGATTTTTGTGCTGCTGGATAAGTGGTTAGCTTCCTGGAGTTTCTTACTGGTATTCCGAGTGCTCGTTTATGTGAGGTTTCTGCTGTGTTGTCTCAATCGTGTTGGATTCAGTAATGTGGGATTTTGGTCTTTTCAAGTAGACCCATATACATATATATATATCTATATATATATATATATATATATATATATATATATATATATATATATATATATATAGCTAGATATTTGAAGAGTAGTATACACAGTATGAAGGTGAAAGACACACTCAAGACATCTTGCCCATGTAGTTTCATAATGTACAAAACACACTATCAACGTCATGTAACATAGGAGAATTTGCACTTCAACTGTGAGTTATGGTACCATTATGTAATCCTTGTGTGGCCAAAAAGTTGTTTCCCTTGGGGTTGCTAGGATTTGCTAGCTTAACACTAAATACATGCTAGGATAGCTTAATAGTGACACTGTAAATACATCTCGTAAGTGGAAATGTACATAAAGGTGATTGTGAGGTAGCCAACTGTCTATAACATTAATTACAGTCACACTATTTTTAAGCAAGGATGGACTCCAACCACCTATTTATCTAGTTACACAATGTATACAGCACATTATCAACAACCAATGCCAAGGGGTAGAATCCTGTGTACATGTAAGGCATAGAGTAGCTATGAAAGGATGATAACAGCAGTGTACTGCCTGCTAGATGTGTTTGGTAAAATTACTTTTACAGTCATCTGGGGTTATAAATGTTGTCACTGCAAATGTGTGTAAACCAATCCTGAATTAATTTTCAATCCCACACACAGCTGTAGATGTTAATCACTGCTGTATTCAG
The DNA here is from genome assembly GCF_019279795.1 of Protopterus annectens. NCBI lineage: Eukaryota > Metazoa > Chordata > Ceratodontiformes > Protopteridae > Protopterus > Protopterus annectens. The sequence continues at coordinate 452,070,367 of NC_056747.1, forward strand.
AACTTCTGCCTATCTATTTATACATTCTAGAGAATAGTGGAAGAAATGCAGTACCACAGGAGACATCAAACTTTTAAAGTGTGACAGTGCACTTTAGAAAGAATTACTTTATCAGTGTATTGCACAGAAGATGTGTTTGTGAATGATGGAATAAGAAGATGTTGGAGTCATTTAGCAGTTTAAAACATTTCTCCAGAGTAGAAGTTGACTGAGCGCAGATGTATTACAGAAGATGCAAATTTGACTCTATACCCCCCCACACAAGATCCCCAGATTGAGCATCAAACTTCCTACCTATCAAGTTACACAATCTGCAGTGCACAGTACTAGTTGCAAGTGTCACTAGATAAATTAGACTCTTTAAGGGGAGAGACTACACTTTTGACAGGATGACCTCATCTGTGTGTTACAGGGGTGATGTTTCTGTTAAAAGTGGGATTAAGGACCTGTGTGGAAAGTTAAATGTATTCTCCTCAGGGAAAGTGGATACAGCACTAAACATTACACCCCCATGCACACACACACACATCCACACAAACACACGTATCCCACATTGAACATTGAACGTCATACCTATCTAGTTACACAATCTGGAGAGCACAGTATTAGTCACAAGCACCATAGGAGAAATCTGAATTTAAAGATGTGAAAAAGCACATTTGTACTTGTTAAATATTTACCATTTATAACAGATGATACTGTGCATCATAGGTTTTGGAAAAAATATCTGTGCACAGGACAACCTAACAGCACTGTGATTGTCCCATGTAATTACATACTTCTCTACTATGATTTAGATACTGTCCTTCATGTACCTTGTGTTACTGTGAGGGATATGTACCTGTTTCACAGTATGGGATGCCACAGAAATTCACAGTTGTAAACCAGCTTTTATTCCAGGATGATTGCACACTTGCCTTGTCTCATACTTGCACTATGTGCATTGACAAGACAAACTGGCAATTCCTACCTAGGACAGTGCACTGCACAATAACAGTGACAGATTATGTGTGAATAGATTAACCAGCATTGTAACACAGTTATAAGTATAACCAGTGGAGAGCAGACATGCATTAACCGACTGAATTGAGTCAGCATCATTCTGAAGTCAAGATAACCTGTTGACAAAATTAATATAGACATACACACATTGTGCAACCTAAAATAGCAATTATTTGCCTTTCCTTTTTTGTTTCATTCTCTGTCAGAAGTGCAGCACTATAAAGCTGAATTGCGCTGCTGATGGCAAAGTATTAGTGCATGCACAATTATACCTTTAGCTTAACATGGGAATTAGTAATAGTCTGTTTTGCTCTGTAATGGCTTTTGAACAAAGAAGCATTACTTACATATAAATATGTGTTAATCTGATGAAATGCAGGAACAACATGTGTTGTGGTCATGTGTCAGGTGTCATGATTCACACGTTTGTCATGACAGTTGCATTTAGTAAATCCTTATATGTATGCTACTGGTATATTATGAAACACATGAGGGACCAAGCATCTTATTGCTGGTGGAAACATGGCTTATGAAAACAGTTTTGAAATGCAGAGGTCTATTGGATGTCACAGTATTGGTGGGAAGAGCTGGACAGTTGGTTACAGGAATACAAAATATAGACATAATAGCACCTCTGTGCATGTTTCATTTCTGCACATATTTGTGTTGTGTTGATGTGTAGCAAACATTTACAACCACAGTAGTCATGCAAAATATTCTACAACATTTTTTTACCCATCTGTATTGGGACCTTTAAAGCATTCCAAGAAAAAATATATACATGAGTATTATCTAAGCACACTTCATAGGATGTTATACTTAATAATGTTCACATTTGACAACAGATTTAAAAAAATGAGAATGTATGTAGTCATCTTCATTATCCAATTGACCACTGTAATCTGCACACCCAACTCTTCAACTTTTTAAAAAGTATATTAAACTGAGTAAATATAACTAAGCACAGTGATGCAAAGTGCAACAGAGTAATGTGACCAAGGGCAAGAAAAAAAAATCACAAGATATTGCCATAAGTGGTGTAGTTCCATTTAGCCTTAGTTGCACTTGTTGCCCAATGCCAGACACTGCACAAATACAGAGCTGAAAGAATAATAATACGGAAGGGGGAATATACAACAATAGGGTGAGATGGAAGCAGGGACAAAGTAGCTTATGACAGAAGAAGGATAATGTTGGCTCATAACAATACGTAGCCAAAAGGTACACATAACATCCGCAGTAATGTAGCCCTCAGTCCACTTTTCATGCATATAGCAGCATCATGGACATGTCTGGGGTGTGTTGCCATGGGGTTTGTTATACTGCCATCTGCTACACACACAAATTGGAAATTCACAGATGGCCAACCCTTTATATTTATACTACTACTGGATGTACTGGGGTCTTTATAGGGATGTGTATGTAATATATTGCACCAAACACATAGGGAAGTTTGTAATGTTGTAGAGCTGGTGCAGTACAGTTTGCTCCATGGGGTGGATGAAAAGTGTATCCAATTATCCACATTGCTGCAAGGAATTTTGCCAGGATGCGACTAGCAGCTGTCTGTGACACTCTCATAGTATCTCTTATGTGTCTCTGGAATATCCCAGATGCAAGTACATCCAGGCTGAGACACACTTTGGTTTTAAGGGAGATGGGGTTGCCTTGCAGGGTCCTCACAGACATGTGTGGGGCACGCATGTTGCAGACAGCCTGCACCAACTGTCTGTCTAGTCAGTACATGTCAGTTATTTGCTGGTCTGACAACTGGTTACAGCTTTGCTCTGACTCTGTCTGCCTTCTAGAACACAAAGCCACATCCTTATTCATGGATTGTATTACTGCAGCCTACTGCAGTTCATTAACTGCAGGTTGCATTTTTCTTCTATTTTTGCGGTATTCTTATGGAATATGGCAGAATCCATATTAGTAGCTTCCATTCCTTGTGGGCCATATAGCATAGGTCAAAGATTTCAAAGATTTCAGAAAGAGAGTTGGTGTTGCAGTTTGTTGCATTTAAGTTGCATTGGGTGTTTCTTATGTTTTAGAATCAGACAGGCATGCAGGGAATCAGTAATTATCTCACACTGGATAGCTAAGTACTTGAATTGCTTTCAGCATACCTTCTGAAATGCATCCAAAGGTGGTGTTGAAGTCTTCCTTTGGTGTAGTGATCTGCCCAGCTTTTGGAATCTGGCCCAAGCTAAACAAAATTACCAAACAATCACACCTTATAGTTTATTTCTTGCAGATCTCCTGGCAGCCACACATACATTCACACACATGTACTCACATACGCACACACACACACACACACACACACACACACACACACACACACACACACACACACACACACACACGCATGCATGCACGCACGCACGCACGCACACACACACACACACACACACACACACACACACACACCTTCTCACACACACACACACACACACACACACACACACACACACACACACACACACACACACACACACACACACACACACACATACACACACTTTCCCTGACAATCAGTTCAATAAATATTCATCTTTGTGACCAAGTGACTTCTCTGTTTAATCACTTTCATACATTGTCTGCCTTCTCTGAAAAAAAAGAAGATAATACTTTCTGTTTACATCTCTGATATTTGAGTGTGATGGAAATGAAAGGCATAACAGCCATAGTAATGTATTTCAGCTCTTGCTGTCAGAAACACAGACATATTCCAGCACACCATATTCGTGATCATTTAAATGTTCTTTGCATGCACACACCCTGTCCTTAAAAATATAGTCACTTCTTGCCTAAATCTCTGAGGGATGATTGTAGAAAGGTGAAAGATACAATGACCACAGACAGTAATTAAATATTTACTGAAAGTCAGATTACTTTATAGGCTCATAAGTATATAGATAAGTACTAGGAATCAGTTTGTAGACCATTTCAAGCCTAGCCAAAAAACACTATTAAAATGTTCCCCATAGCTTCAAGGAGGGCAAGACAAGTTAGACCAGGAGAGAATATAAAGCTTCATGCCCACTTATCTAGGTTTACCTTGAATGTATCAAGGGTGCTACTCTTCTTGACATATAGTGGAAGTTTGTTCCTGGAGTAATGGATATGTTGGGAAATGAATCTATCACACCAATGTGTCTTATTTATCTGCTGATGAAGGTTTATTCATTTTAAAGAGTCTGTGAGAGAAAGGACTACCAGCCTTTCCTGATAGCTAAGATGTTTGAGGCCACTGATGCCTTTAGTTATTTATGAATCTCTGAGGTCTCTCAATTTGTGGAATATGTTTAGACAAGTACATGTCAAAAAGTACATTATACTCAGTAATGGGTCTGATAAGTTTTGAGTAAATGTGAACTAAGACTTCTCTGGGTCTAGTGGAGATGCCTTTGGAAATTAGATTGGCCAGATAAAAGGATTTTGATCTATTTGTGAAGACATGATTGTCAAATGATAAAGAATTATTAACAAGAGTGCCCAGATCAATTACAACAGTGTGATTGGAGGGGTGCATCTCAGAGAAAATGTTTTATTTACTAAAATAAACTATACTACATTTTTTATATTTTACATTTAATTTGAGACCATTGTCCTTGTGAGAATTGCTAACATAGTCTAACCTATGCTAGAGCAATTGTGAATCAGTTGAAGATCAAATAACAGCACTTAATTTACAGTCATCTAACAACTTAGTTAACCATAGACCAGAAGTGTTGGTCTGAAGATCAGAGAAATATATGCCAAATAAGAAAGGGTGTAAAACTAAGCACTGTGTGTGATATGTTTAGACAAATATATGCCAAAATGTGCATTATATTCAATAAAGAATCTAATATGTTATAATAACTTTTTTGCTTTCAGAAGTGACACCCTCGGTTCTAATCACATGGGTTCTGTCAGACTATCAGTTAGCTATCCACCACACAATATATGAATTCAGATTTAGACTTACAAGTCTGTCAATGATGCCTGTATGGGGACTAGAACCAAAGGCTTTTACCAGGTATGGAGATGCTGTATGCAGTGCATGACCAGTATCCACTACTTCAGTTTATTTTTCAAAGAAATTAATAAGGTTATTGAGGCAGGACCTTCCATTGACAAAGCCAAACTGATGAGGGTCTAGGGTTAAGGGATTTTCAATGTCTAGATTAATGCAGTCTGAGATAATGCATACCATAACTTTACATATGCGGCTATTTAGATTAAAGAGTCTATAGTTACCAGGGTCTATGATTAGGCAATCCTTGTGTAATGGCATTACAATGTCTATTTTCCAGGATTCAGGAATGTAACCAGTGAAAAGGCTTATGTCAAAGACGTTACAAGAGGCTCAGCAAGCTCATATTTGGCACTGATAATCAGGCAACCTGCTATGTTATCAGGGCCTATGGATGTGGTAGTCTTAGTTTTTGAGAGGCTAACTTGTTCCATAATAATTAAATGGGGCAGCTGGGGGTGCTGGTACCTGTCAAATAGCTATGACTGTGGATGGAGAAAAAATTACATTAAATTTGTTAACTACAATATTAGCTATTTTATTTGGGTCAGAGTGTGCAGTATTTATGTGGACTAACTCTGAGAATTACTGGATGTTAGTGCCAAAGGAAAAAACTTCAAAGACCAATACATGTAAGGTTCAGATAAGGCACATTTAATAACTTGCTGCAAGGAGACAAAAACATGTAAATACAGGATTGTTCCTAACTACTAACAGGAAGTATGCTATTCTTATACTGTTCTACAAGACATTGCCTTCTATGGTTGACATAATCAAACACAGCTTTCAGTATTGTTCTACAGCAGATGTTACTCAGATTTTCTGCTGACATGACTGGATTTATGAAAAACATTTTGAGAAAAACAACCTGGCCTTGGTGGGCTCTAGCCCGTTACAAGCTTCTATTGTGCAATTCTAATACATGTGTTACATTTCAAGGTACTTTTCTAACTTAGGCACAAGCAAATGCTGATTGCAGTTCATATTTTCAAGCAGTCTTTGTTCTAATTATCTATAGCTTCTGCAGCTGTGTATTTTCTCACAGCACACGCGGAACTCCTTGTCTAAATCTCATAACATTAATACATCTATTCATTATTTTCCTGACACAAGCAGAAATTATCTGCTTCCCTGTAAATTTCCAAAGCATAAGCAAAGATTATAGCTGCGCATATTTCATGACAATACAAGGTTAGAAAGCTTCTGCAATTTGTACAGATTTTATGCAGTGTGAAATAGAATAAATGTGTTAATCCTTTTCAAGCCTTAAATGCACTAAGCATATTACTAATACATACACTAATACATATTTTTTCTGACATTTCCCCCCTTTTAATACTTTTATTCTACTTTCAAAATAAGCATAAACAATTGTTTTCTTCTCCTAACCTCTTCCCACTTAGGATTTGCAGTTGAGAGAGTCATTCAGTTTAAGCTTATGAAAGCATTTTCAATCATTTAACAGTTCTTCAAACTCAGTACCTTGATATAAGGTTTCAGAAACTGACATATCTATAAAGTCTTTAATCAGTCTTTTCATGCAGGGCATGCTACAGCAAACACATACTCCCAGTAGGATCATTCCTACACAAATAGCAATCAGAATGTTTATTAGGATAGTACCCCACCCCCCAAACCATTTCTGGAAAACGTCTGTCAGTGGGTTTGGTCCTGGTTTGGTCATGTCCGACACTTGCTGAATTACCTCAAGGTGATTGTCTATCTCGTGTTTATGGTCAGGAATATATGAACAGTACTCCTCCTGGATTAAAGTGCAAGTACCACCTCTCGCCACTAGGGTGAAGTCGAGAGCCATGCAGTTTTGAAGCACTACAGTTCTCATGGCATTCAGTTCATCAGTCACCAATTCGAGAGCGGAAAAAGTTGCATTGCTCATTACTTCGAGAAGTTTAGACAGTTTTCTCAGCTCCCAGATCGATTTCACTGCTCCATATGCTGGTGATATGCCTGAACACAATATAACACTGTCACTCAAGTCCATGTGTGTCAGTTTATTGCCTATAGAATGATGGTTTTTCCAGCGTGCATCGATTTGCCCCACTGGATTTACAGGTTTCTTGACGGGTTTCTTGATGACCTCTCGGACATTCCGAATTTTTCCTTGAGGTAAGACTGCAGTGTGTCGTATGGCCGGAACCATGTAGCCCAAAAAAACAACTGCTGGACCAATTCTCATGTAACCACTTGTATGCCTTTCTGCCACATACAAAATAACAGTCCTCTACTTTAGTAGTAACTTTGCTATGAATATACACTTGCCCTGCATGAAACATTTTTCTATCAATTATAGACAGTTGTTTATAAAGAACAGAATTATGTTTTACTTCATCAGTTGTTTTGTGCATCAATTCAAAAAATGAATCATAGTTTGTATTACAATAAGGACCTGCATTGTTAGCTTTAGTGTAACATTTATAAGGAACAGTCACATTGCAATTGCTCCAACCCACCTGAACAGTATCATTTTTATAAAAACACACAGTTCCTTTTTGTTGAATAGACAAGTGCAATGCTATTTTATCTTGTGATGTAACGGTTGAGGTATTGTAAATCAAGTTTTCCAAGGTCTCGTTGACCCCTAGGGGGACTGCAGTCATTAATAACCCCCCCCCGTATGCTGTCAGCAAAACTGTGCAAATCCAGCAATTCGAAACATTGAAAGTCTCAGCATACACATATTTAATTGCCTGGTAAGTGTTGAAGTTTGGGTGCCAGTCTATGAGTAACGCTTCACATTTATTCAGTTCAGTTTGTGTGGCTGGAAAAAGGAATGGCCCTAACAAAAAGATTATTGTCACTAGTACAGTTAACAGGATGATTATGCAATACTTCTGAGGAAATGGTTGTTCTGCATTCCTGTTTTTTTCTGGATTCTATCATTTTTGCTCTTGACATGTGATAAGACTATTGTCCAGTTCAAAGTTCTTAACTAGTTTGCAGTGTGTCAGGTGGATCTACGAGGCACACTCTGCGATCTTAACTGCAGTGGGTGTCGACAGAAGCACTTGATATGGACCTTCCCACTTTGGTGACTTCCAATTCTTCTTTTTTATTGTCTTCACCCAGATCCAGGTTCCTGGAGCCACTGCCACTTCTGATGGTCTGGTTTGTTCTTTATCTGAAACAGAATTTGACTGCAACAGATGTTTAGAATTCAACAGATTTCTCATATACTCTGCTAGTGTACAGTCGGCTTCCTGATCTGTGGGCATGAGAGGTTTCCACTGAGGTATATAATAAGCTCTTTCAAATAGTTTCTCAAAAGGATTCAATCCTTTTGCATTCAGAACAGGTCTCATGCTCAACAGTGCCAGGGGCAGACAGTACACCCAATTTCTCTTTGTTTCTACTATTAACTTTCTTAGCTTACTCTTTAAAATCCCATTATGCCTCTCAACTAGCCCTGCAGATTGCGGATGATATGCACAATGATTTTTAAAAAAAATACCAAAATGTTTACTTAACTGCTGTATGGTGTGGTTTACAAAGTGTGTACTGTTGTTACTGTAGATCCTTTCCGGAATGCCGAATCTAGGGATGATTTCTTTAATAAGAATTTTTGCAACTGTAGCCGCATCTGGATTTTTGGTCGGAAAGGCTTCCACCCATCTGGAAAACATATCTACAATGACAAGACAATACTTCTTATTTTCACATTTGTTCAATTCTATGAAATCCATACAGATAGTATGAAACGGATATGGTGGTGTAGGGAAACTCCCTTGCTTGGGCTTTAACACCCCTTGTGCATGATGTTTGTTACAAATATGGCACATCAAACAAAATTTTTTAGAGTAGTTTAAGAATCCATATGTCATGAACACTCGGTTCACCAGCTGTACCATCCTCCCTGTTGAGACATGGCATTGCCCATGGCTCAGCAAAGCTGCATATCTAAACAAATTAGATGGTAATATCGGTTTCCATTCTTTAGAGATGTACAGCCCCTTTTCAAGAATTGCTCATCATCTTACCCATCTTTGTTTTTCAGACTGCTTAGTAAGTGTCTACATTGTGGAAGACGCCAAACAAGAATAAACAAAAAGGTGTCCAAAAGATGCAAGGTCCAAAAAATCTGTAACGTATTTTATTCAGGCAGAAATAAACAGCATATCACCAGTTACAGGCGCACAAAATTTAAAACCCACAGGAAGCATGTGACTAGTTCAACTAGTTATAGGTATAAAAGGCATTTTTGTTGACTTATATATACATATTTTTTAAGGTTCTCTAGGTGCTTGAATACGGTTTGAAGTATTATATTATATATATCAATTACCATTTTTAAATTTAATATTTTTAATGTTTTTAACACGATATCACTTTTTATTGTCATTTGTTGATGTATTTTTTCAAGTGTAACTAATAGCTCACACTCGGTTTTTTGGGACTCACCATCATTTTCAAAAGGAAATTATGTAGTTAAAAGTGTTGTTTCCCTTTAAACCTATAACTAGTTGAACTAGTCACATGCTTCCTGTGGGTTTTAAATTTTGTGCACCTGTAACTGGTGATATGCTGAAGAAGCTTCTGTAGTTATAGAAGCGAAAACGCTGTTTTATTTCTGCCTGAATAAAATACGTTACAGTTTTTTTGGACCTTGCATCTTTTGGACACCTTTTTGTTTATTTTTGTTTATATAAGTGTCTACATTGTCTTTAACATTTCTAAGTCTAAAATCTCAGAGGGTTGCAATTCCTCATTCAAAAGAAATACTTCTGAAGCTGCCTGTTTTGCAGCTGTATCAGCTCTCACATCATACCTCTCAACTGTACAGATTTTCCCAGAATGTCCAGATTTTTGCCTTATATTTTTGGTCTATTCCACATAAAATGTGTGGTTTTCTGGCAAATCACTGGGATGGATCTTTGGAGTGAAGTCACTAAATAATGACATACATTTACGTTTCAGACTTCAAATCCTTCAGAAAATATATGTCAAAATAAAACCTGTTACTCTAGCAACTTTCTAAGTTTATAAGAGCAATATTTAAAATCTGTCCCTATTTTTGGTCCTTTGTACCCCTATTTTGTCAGGCTTTATACAGATTTCTTGCACTAAGAAGTTGAGAGGTATGTCTCGCATTACCTTTTGAAATCCTATCCTGTTGCTTGGTATGAGCTGTGCATTTACAAATAGCTACTTTCTGAGGTAACTGAATAGATTCTAAATGATCTAAAATAAACTGTGCATGATTAATAGGTTTGCCAGTAGATGTTATCATTCCTCGATTTTTCCACTGTTGCGCAAAAACATGTACAGTAGAAAAAGCGTACTGGCTGTCAGTAAAAATGTTCACACATTTACTCTTTGCTAAGGTACATGCCCATGTCAAGGCAATGAATTCTGCTGCCTGTGCAGATAAATTGTGTGGTAAAGGTTTCGCTTCTATAATCTCAGTATCAGAAACTACTGCATATCCTACTAGGTTCTGTCCTGCAGGACCCCTTTTGCATGAGTCATCCACGTAGTATGTCACCTCGGCATCATTCAAGGGAACATCCGTGAGATCTTTTCTAGGTAGTGTCTTTTGCTCAACCACCTGCAGGCAGCTGTGTGGTGTGCCATCTGCAGAGGTTGGGAACAAGGTAGAAGGGTTCAAAGTCATGCATCGTTCAATTGTCATATGAGGTTGACTCAACAATATAGTCATACAGGAAAGATGCCTAGCAGGGGAAAGATGTGCTACTTTCTCTTGCAGTAAAATAATCGCGACTGCATGAGGCACTCTCAAAGTGAGAGGGTGGAATAAAACTACTGAGGCCGAAGCCTGTACTGCCATTGCAGCTGCAACTACTGCTTGTACACAGTGAGGTAAAGACCGTGCCACTGGGTCTAGTTGCGAAGAATAATAAGCAATAGGACGTTGCTTGTCCCCATGCTGTTGTGTCAACACTGATGTCATATAACCTTGCTTACAATCTATAAAACAAGAAGCTGCTAGCGGTGCCAATAACTAGTCCCCAAAACACAATTTAGAAGGATTTTATTGAACAAAACACAGAATACTCAATAATGGATAAGCGCTTTCGTCAAAATGACTTCATCAGAACAAGTAACTGTTACAAGAGTTCTCATTTTATACAGTTGTTGATAAATCATATGACCCAACCAATTAAAATTTAAAGAAACAGTTGGAAACATTTCATGTGGAAAGCTTTTAGAATATAAAAAGCTGTAAAAATATAAACCTGTACAATACAAAAATACAAATTTATAAATTGATAATTCTAACTACATTAAAATATATACGGCTGAATAATATAAAACTAAGAAAAGACTGAGGGATTTTGGTGTCATAATTTACAAGCCCTGAACCTTAATTCTGGTTTGATGCTGATAGCATCATTTAACCCTCGATATTCAGCACCATTTAACCTTAGTTGCCATTTAGTTTCAGCCCTCATTAATTTGTTTTTCCAATCCCCCCCTAAAATCTACCTGTACAACTTCCAATATACCAAATTTAAAAGTATGAAGTGGATTCTCTTGGATGTGTTTAAATAGGGCATTCTTTTCGTCCTTCCTATTAATACTGTAGCAGTGTTCATATATCCTACGATTTAATTTCCTTTCCGTCTTGCCAATATAATAACAAGAACAGGAATTACAACTAGCAAGATAGACAACACCTGAGGTGACACATGAACCAGCTACAAAATTGACATTAATGCCATAGGGGCCTAAACTAACTGTGGGATTTTCATTAATGTACCCACAATAGTCACAAGAACCACATTTGTGGGTACCTTTCTTCCTACTTTTCACATTAGGTTTATTTTCCAAAATATTTTTCAAGTTGCTACCAACCCTGTAGGTAAATAAGGGTTCTGGGCCTATTACTTTAAAAAGGTCTCTGTTTCCCTTAAACATTGCCCAGTTGTTTTGGATAATCTTTTTTACCTCATTTGATGTTTCACCATATGTAATAACCATGGCTTGAGAAAAATCCTTTTGTTCGCTTTCATTAACGTTTACAATTTCTACCTCAGCCCCTAATAATGGTTTGTATCTATCATTCCAATCGTTCATCACTTGATCCCTAATATTCTCTACAAAATCTAATGGATATCCTCTGTGCAAAAACATGTCCATAACTAGTTTGGTTTCTTCCTCTACCAGGGTCCTGTTAGAACACATCCTTACAACCCTAACCATTTGCCCCTTAACTATATTTCTCTTGATGGGGAGGATGGTTACTTGAAAATTCAAGATAATCATTGGAAAAAGTGGATTTCCTAAAAACCTTGGATTGGAATGATTGGTTGGTAACATCCTTAAATATTTTTACATCAAGAAAATTAATTTCTTTACAATTACCATTTCCAGTAAATTTAAAATAGTCACATATGGTGTTCATATAGTTGAGAAATGATTCACAGAATGTATCCTTCTTCCACAAAATAAATAAATCATCTAAAAACCTTAAATAAAGGTGCCATCCATTTCTATAACTAGAGGTAAAAATAAACTGATTCTCCCATCCGTATCAAACTAAATTAGCAAAAATGGGGGCACAGCTGTTGCCCATGGCTACTCCTTGAACCTGTTTGTAAAATTCCCCCTCGAAAGTAAAAAAATTATTTTTCAACACTAATTCCATTAATTCTGTGATAAAGTTAATTAAACTACCACTCAAATTTGTTTTGCTTACTAAAACTTCGTTGAAAAATTGTAATCCTACCTCATGGGGAATGGAGGTAAAAAGATCAACTACGTCAATAGTAAAAAAATAAATATCATCATTAAAAAATTCATTCTTAATTCTCCTTAAAAAATCCCAGGAATCAAGAAGTACATACTCCAATGGGGCCAAAGCATGTTTAACCATTCGATCAATAAAACCCCCCAATGAATAAGTAATGCTGTTGTGCCCTGAAATAATGAGCCTGTAGGGAGGGTCTTTTAAGTTTTTATGAGTTTTGGGAATACCAAAACAAATAGGTATAACAGGATGCTCCACATGTAAGAAATTAAAAACCTCTTCATTTATGACACCTTGCATTAGGGAGTCCTCCAAAAAAATTTTATCTTTCTATAGCTTATGTGGATTTCATTCCTAGAAACAATTTCATATTTTGTATTGTCATTCAACATATTAGTTATTTTATTTTTATAGTCAACCATATTTGCAATAGCCATTCCCCCACCCTTGTCCAGTTTCATAAATCTAATATTCCGGTTGTCCCTTAACTCAAACAGTAACTTTTTCTCTGCCAGTGTCAAATTGTGTTTCCTATAAATATGTGTCCGTAGTGTCTTAAAAATCTCTTGCTCAGTAACTTTTTCAAAGGAATGCAAAATAGGTAAAATTGGGGACTAGTTATTGGCACCGCTAGCAGCTTCTTGTTTTATGGTCCTTGCGCTGCTTTTGGCACCATTTCCTTCTTTCTCCTTGCTTACAATTTACAGTTTGGAAAAAACGTTTATGATAGTTTGGTAATCCTAAAACTAATGAGGATGCTATTAACTGTTTCAGTTTGCAGAAAGCAGATTCTGCTTCTGGTATCCATTGTAACAAATCCTGTGCTGCCATAGGCTTTTTATATATCAGGTTAGTCAGCAGTGCAGATTCCAAGGCATAGTTTGGAATCCAGCTCCGGCAAAAATTAGTCGTACCCAGGAAGGACATCATTTCCTTCTTGGTAGTGGGTTTTGGTGCTTGCAAAATTGCTATTTTTCTGTCCTCATCAAATGTCCTACCCTCTTTGGATATTACATATCCTAGGTATTTAACTTGTTTTTCCCAAAGCTGCAGTTTATTTTTGTTTACCTTATGTCCTTCAGTGGCTAGAAATTGTAATAGTGCTATGGTATCTTCTTTGAATCTTGCTGGGTGGGGGCCACCAGTAGGATATCATCAACATAAAGTAAAATCTGACTGCCTCTTGGTGGGGTAAATCCTGCCAAGTTGCTTGCCATTTCTTGTGAGAATATTGTCAGACTTTCACAATATCCCTGTGGTAGTCGCGTATATGTATACCTTTTCTCCTGAAATGTGAATGCAAACCAATATTGGCTATCAGGGTGTATCAGTATCGAAAAGAACGCATTGCTGATATCTACCACAGAAAAATATGTCTGTTGAGGTTTTAAATCATTCAACAGGGTGTGTGGGTATGGCACTGTAGGTGCCCTTGGTATTACTGCATCATTTACAGCTTGTAAATCTTGGACCATACGCCATTCTCCATTCGCTTTCTTAACAGGAAATAAGGGTGTGTTACATGGTGAATCAGGAGATTCCACAAGCACCCATTCCTTAAGTAAAGCTGCTATAATAGGTTTGATTCCTACTTCTGCATCTTTTCTTAAGGGATACTGTCTTTTCAGTGGTCTAAATGCTGACTTTGGCGTGATAGTAACTGGTCCCGCTGTATGAATAAGTCCTACATCTGACTTTCCTGTTGACCAAAGAGTTTCTGGTATATTCTGTAAGGCATTCTCTTCCTCCTTTAATAGGAGCGCTAATCAGCTGTCCTTGCTAGATTGCAAGTGCATGGCTAAGTGGGTCTGAGTTATCCAATTCAACTTCTGCATTTGTATTCCCTGTTCTGACAGTTCTAATTCTGTCTGCTTTTCCCATCTCGTGACTTTTTCTCCTAAGTCTACCCATTTTACATTCTTGTCCTTAGTTAAGCTAACATGTGGTAATCAATTAGATTTATAGAGTGCAAAGAACTCCTGGGGCAATGAACAGCTGGCTACACTGTTCCCTTCCATGTCCCAGTACAGATTATGTAATATCAATCTGTTTGCACGATTTCTAAACAATTCTTGCTCATATTCCTTATCAGGTCCTGGTGTGTTACAATAATACAGTGTACAGTGCAACAAATGTTGTTTGTCACTGTCAAGGGAGGGGAACTTGCTGATGGCTACTTTCATCAACTCTTCGGTCACTTCCCCTGGACCAGTCGTAACCAGGTCCTGGCTGTACCAATAGAACATTTCACCCTCTGATTGCACTGCAAAGGTATCAATTTTTCACTGTGCTTCCATACCCTGCATAGTCGGAACTGCTGCTATACCAAATAGCTTCATAAGGTCTCTGCCCACGAGGTTCACTGGGCATTTTGCGGAAACAACAATTTTGCTTTTCTGGGTCAATCCTGAAACAGGATCAGTTATTACAGTATTATGGGAGATGGGCTCCTGATACAGCTGTCCATTAGCTGCTTTCATTAGTATGTAATCAGGTGACCCTGAATTCTCTGGCAGTTTGGAGGGATGTATCAGGGTCCGTGATGCCCCTGAGTCACACAAGAATTTGACCTCCCTCCCTTCTACCAGGAGTGTAACTTCTGGTTTTGTGTCTGCTATATAGAGCTCCAAGCTCAATAAAGCTAAATCCAATATTTCATTTTCTTCACTATCCGTAACTTCCTGCACTTCCTCTATTTCTTCTGTCACATCCTCTACTCCTTCTATAACATTCTCATTTGTCCTTTCTCTGCTATCCCCTTTTAGTGATTCTTGACTATCATATAGTCAGTCCTCACCCTCCTTGTCTTCCATGGTTGCCTTCTTGTTTTTCTTGCAATCCCTTGCCAAGTTTCCCTTTTTACCGCATTTAAAACATTCACCCCTTTTCTTTTGCCCTTCAAAGTCCTCTGATCGCTGATCAGATTGTTTGTTTCCCTGGGCATTTCTTTTGCCCTTTTTCCCGGACTGTACTACATAAACATCTGCTCCATCTTCTACAGAAAATACTTGGACTTTCTTTTTCTTTTTGCTATTAAAATGCCTTTTGGCATGCCTAGCATATTCAAGTAATGACTGTAACCTGCTTATACGATGATCTACCATGTGCTTTGTAATAAAACTGCTTATGGGTGCAATGCTGCCTTTCAAAAATGCATTCTTTAACTGCTGCTCATATGGGGAATCTTGTGTCTGATCTTCAGAAACCTGTATTCCACAATGGTTATTAAAACATTCTAACAGTCTAGCATAATATCTGTCAATAGTTTCGCCTTCTTGTTGGATGCATTGATTAATGCAAGTCCAGCCTGCCCTAGGCTTCCATTTCTCAGAGATGCGGTCTGTAAGATCTTTCACTCTGTTGTCTAGCTCTGCACTGCTATGTGGGAGGGGCCTGAGCGCAGCGACATGGGGATTCCAGTTGCCACTAATCATGTGCCAATCTGGTCCCACAATTTGTCTGACTACTTTTTCTACCTCTTCTCCATTTATATTATAACTTAGCCTCATTCCTTGTAAATCTTCTAAGAACTTTCTGAAATTAACTTTTGGATGGGGAATTCCCTCAGTGGATTTCCGGATGTCTTCCGGAGTCCAGGGTCTATACACTAGAATAGTTGGGTCCTGACCTTCTTGCCCTGCCTGAGGATTACGTACTTCTATAAGTGGGCATATTTCTTCTTCACTCATAGATTCTTGAATTCCTACCCATTTGATATAATTCAATGTCCCCTTTTGAGTTGAGTTACCTGCCCGTGTTCGAGACCTGGTCTCGATGGGATTTCTAATAAACGGTTTTGCTTTCGTAGTATCTCTATTTTCAGTGACAGCAGGATATCGTGGGAGTGGACTAACCTGTTCACGTGATTCATATTCTGGTAAAGAAGGCGGAGGGGCCAATGCTATTACTAAGTTATTGTCCTCCTTATCTAAAAACATTGCTTTTGATTTATTATTCTTTTTTTCCCTACGGTTTACTTCCTCAATCCACCTGTGAGCCTGAGGAATTCCTAATTGGCGCTGCTTTTTTATCCGACCTTTGGAATCGGTTTTAAGCTGTTTGACAAGTTTGATAAGTGAGGATTTTTCTAATTTACCATCAAATTCATACTTATTAACCCATTTTGAATAGTATTTAATATTATCAGCATGCTTTGACTGCATATATTTTGCGTCTTTGGTTAACGGCGGATTTTGGGGTCTTTTTGTGCAATTTTTACCCATTTTGTTCTACCCTTTTTTAATCGTTACGTAACTCCTTATTTTTAACGTGGTACCACGGATTTTGTTATAGTCTCTTAAGAATGACTGCCTGATCTATGACAAGACAGTAATCTTTTCTGTCCCTGACTTGTAAAAATACAGTCCTGACAAAAACAATACAAATCTAGTCCCTGATCTAAAAACAGAAAAAAATTTGATTCACCTTACCTGAGCCTTCGTGATTGATCACCTGGTTCGTGAAAAACCCATCCTTCAGTCACAGATCAGAAAGTGGTTGGCCTCTTTTGTACGACAATTCAGTTGGAGGGCTTTTCAAATAAGAAGAACCAATGTGGTTTCTTCCCCTTAAGGTTTCAAGCCACCTGGCCTGTCTGATCCGAGGCGAAGTGAGGGTTTCTGAAGGACCAATCTGTCAAAGGAAAAACTTCAAAGACCAATACACGTAAGGTTCAGATAAGGCACATTTAATAACTTGCTGCAAGGAGACAAAAACATGCAAATACAGGATTTTGCCTAACTACTAACAGGAAGTATGCTATTCTTATGCTGTTCTACAAGACATTGCCTTCTATGGCTGACGTAATCAAACACAACTTTCAGTATTGTTCTACAGCAGATGTTACTCAGATTTTCTGCTGACATGACTGGATTTATGAAAAACATTTTGAGAAAAACAACCTGGCCTTGGTGGGCTCTAGCCTGTTATAAGCTTCTATTGTGTAGTTCTAATACCTTGTTACATTTCAAGGTACTTTTCTAACTTAGGCACAAGCAAATGCTGATTGCAGTTGATATTTTCATGTAGTTTTTGTTCTAATTATCTATAGCTTCTACAGCTGTGTATTTTCTCACAGCACAAGCGGAACTCCTTGTCTAAGTCTCATAACATTAATACATCTATTCATTATTTTCCTGACACAAGCAGAAATTATCTGCTTCCCTGTAAATTTCCAAAGCATAAGCAAAGATTATAGCTGCACATATTTCATGACAATACAAGGTTAGAAAGCTTCTGCAATTTGTACAGATTTTATGCAGTGTGAATAAATGTGTTAACCCTTTTCATGCCTTAAATGCAGTAAGCATATTACTAATATATACACTAATACATATTTTTCTGACAGTTAGTTCTTAACTTCCTGAAATAGTTAAAGTATGATTTGTAGTTATTTTTGGGTTTAGTGACTATTTTAGGCTTGTCCAAAGAGAAAAAAGGTTCTATCTCAAGTTAACATGTCTTCCACTATAAAAAAAAAATTACAAAAAAACTGCAAAAGAAGCATACTGGAACATAGCCTCACTGTGCAGGTTAAAAAGTTAAACACCATACAAAAAGAAAGAAAATGTATATAAAACAAGGTAAGCGCTTTCACATCTACAGATGCTTCATCAAACCATTAAGATGTGAAAGTGCTTACCTTGCTTTATATGCATTTTCTCTCTTTTTATATGGTGTTTTAAGTTTGGATTAAATACTGTTAACCTACACAGTGAGGCCGTGTTCCAGTCTGCTTCTTTTGCTTTTTTATTTTAGGTTTATACTTAGTTTTGAGCATCTTAATAGTTCCCTTAAGCTTTTTATTAGTTTGCTTAAGTGTGTTCTTAAGGTATGTACAATAAGACCTCTTATAAGCATTAACCATTTTTTCTCAAATTATATAATTTATTTACATGGATATTCCACCATAGGCGGTTGCTTTTACATTTTTCATTATATTTGGTGTGGATAAGGACTCCCTTATCAATATAACCATTTAAGTGGGAGTAGAAGTCAGAGGTGGAGTCAGCAGCTTTAGCAATGGGATCCACAGGAGGAGGATAAAAATAGACTTTATCTAATGCTTAGTCAAACACTCTGCTTGTGCTGGCTGACAAGGTCATAACAAGGCTGAAATATGCATATCCACAGCTAGTGGCATTTGACTTTATTGGCCTGATATTGTCCAGTAAAATGACAAAACAAGTCATGGACATTCAGTATGGCCAATTAGCTGAAACACCTGATGTTCATAAGGCTCATTTGCATATATCCCATGTGCCTCTGATACAATAGGTTTGGGAAGTCACTCAGTGGAAGTTCTAGCTTTGCTGGAGTTTCATTTTGTTTTTACTGATTGGTTTTTCAGTGACCTTCTTATTTATTGTTTTAGTTTGTTGTTTGGGATATTTTTGCAGTGACCCTAATGATAATGGACATCAATTGAGTATAACAGCCCTGTGTTTCTAATGCTTAGTTGAACACTCTGTTTATGCTGCGCTGATGAGGTCATAACAAGGCTGAAATATGCATATCCACAGCTGGTGATGTTTGGCTTTATTGGCCTGATATTGTCTTCTTACTTATTGTTTTAAGTCATCAAGTAACTGAAGAAGGCTTGGTTTTGAGAAATTCCTAAATACAGAACTATTTACAAGGAACATTCCACCAGTTTTAAGCAAAAAGTCACTAAATTATGGTCTGATGTAACAAGACCTGATGATATATATGAAGATGTGCAAGAAGTGGCCATATTTGGGACAACTAATCAAGGATATTGAGACCCTAGTAGGATATTTAACTATTGGTGAAAGAGTAGTAGCACTTATAAAGTCAACAGAGGAATGGGTATGCTGACCACTGGCAAGCAAGGTCAGCCAGTTTATTGATGGATAGTTGAAGTTTCCCAGTAGAAAGGTCTTAGGTTTAATGGGAATTTAAGTGAATGCATTAAGATAGCTACCATGCTCAGAAGGAGACATAGAGGGTGTTCTATAGCTATGAAGTGGCAATTACCATTGTCTATAGTGATTTGGACTTCTGGGAGTTCAAATGTGATATCCCAAGGAACTTGTCATGAGGTGATAATATCTTTGTGTAATATTTATACTCCCTCACAACTGCCAGCATGTCTGAAAACATGACAGGTGTTATACCCAGAAATTGAGGGAATGCTTTCATTTCTCTGAAACCACATTTCTGTAACTACACATATATGAATATGTTCAAGGTACAGGACAGCCTCAAGTTTGGGCATTTGTTTTTGTAAAAACTCTTGGCATTGAGTAATCTGTTCTCAAGTAGAATTTACTATGTTGATATGTCAATCAGATGGACTCTACTGAACAAAAGGAACTATGGAGGCAACAAAGACTTTAGCCAGAATGTGAAAGCCTTGGTAAGAAGAGGTACAGACCATCCCTGGCAAAGCAGGAAGGCTTGTCAGCCATCTCATTACAAGCTGACACATACTGGATCCCTCTAGAATTATACCAACTGCATTAGCATGATTCTGTGTGATATAAAATACCCCTCAAGACTAATATCTTTCCTGCCTCTTTTGTATATCCTTCTGGGAGAACATCTAAGATCATTCACCCCCACCTGGACCACTATTGGATCATAATCATATTTGTCAGGATGGAGGGGTGTAAGAGCCCTTGGTATGTCTAGGATCCTGGCTCCAGAAAGACAGCTAATTGTCAACCTATTCTTATGCAGCCAAGTGAAGGTGGTATCCATATGTCTTACAATAGAGTCACCTATTAATAAAACATTACCATGGTTTACAGCAATCTCAGTGGACCATAACGGCTTGGAGTCTGCACCCCTGTGATTGTTAAAGGTAAGCATCCTAGGTTTGGGTGTGGAAGGTGAGTGTGTTACTGTGTGAATGTACATCTGAGGTTTCTTAGTCTAACCTGGATGGCTTATGCAGTGTTCTGTCAACAAATTCAGCATTAGTAGGTTTAGTGGAAGTGTTCTGTGCTGTTTGTGTATATTTGTTGTGCTTACCAAATATATTTTGAGGTGAAAAGGTAGCCTCCAGGTAAAGTAAATGCTAATATGTCTCACATAGTGAATCATTGAAAGATAGAAATAAGGAGTTTTTGGTAAGCATGAGGTAGTTACTACACTGTCTCAAAATACTTATTTCTATCAGCCTGGCTCCAGAAGAGGAAACAGTTGACTGAGATTCTGTACTGGCCAGTGCAGATGAAGGGTATAGGACAAGTTAAGACAGAAGAGGATAACTACCTGTGCTAGGAAAATGGTGATAAACTAGGATATGCCTAAAGAATAAAATAACAACCTGAAACTACTGTAGTAGTCACAAGTACAAAAAAGAAATGTAAAAGTGACAGACTAGTAGGATCAATAAGGAAATTGGCAGCAGTGGCAACTTTAGCCAAAGAGCTTTATTTATAGTCTAATGTGGTTTTTACCTAGCCAGAGAAAACAATGAAAACTAGGCAGTCTAACTTAAGGGATTCAGATACAGTGACTGTAATAGCTACAGATAATGTAAATGAGTAGTTTCAAGTACAGTAACAGCACAATAGTTAGCCAAGTAATGAAGGTGCATCACAAAGGTACCAATGCACTCCACAGTGTGTAACTATAGAGCAGTAGCATATAATATAACACAGTAGCAAGCAGAAATTCAGCAACACAAATGATCAAAAAGCACAGTCAGTAAGTCAGATAATAGGTAAACGTGTTTTTATCTAGTATGAGTAACAGCGGTGTTATCTTAAATAATGTCAATAGTGAGTAACAGTGCCAAAGAAGCAAAGCACAATAGTGCAGTATCATTTAAACATAATACCACTACAGCAAAGTAAAAGTGAACAACAATGTGATACCAACAAGGTGTAAAAGTAAAATGCTATTCAAACTCAATACCATGGCAACAAAAGTGCTAATTTCAGCAATGTGTTCTCTAGAAGTGCAGTTAGTAAGTTAATAAGATAAAATGGGGGCAATTATTTCCCAGTATGAAATAAGTTAGTATAAAAATAAATCAGTCACATTAGTGCAATGAGGTTGTGAAAAAGAAGGCACTAAAATTATATAATATAGAACAAAGATGAGAAGTTCTCTTAACTGTTGGAGACTAGACTCTTTTGTTTGATAACCCAGGGTAACCTCACAGGAATGATTAAGTTTTCAGAAACTATACACAGCAAGCTGAATGCTTTCACTAGTAAATCACAGTCAATAACACAGACACATTTTTTGCATAACTCATGAAGAGGTGGTTAAGTGCTTTCATCCACAGGCCATCAACAAAACTACCTAAAACCGTATTAGCACAAATGTATGCATCCAAAATTACATTGCATGACAAAATGCATGAAAAAAATTTAGCAATATATTAGAAGTATTGTAACACCTCTAAACAATTACACTAGAACATTTATTGACAGAAATATATATATTTATAAAAAATGCAACTATAATCATGCAGTGCCTAATTTTAATCCATTGCTAATGGAAATGCTGTCATTTATTTATGGATAGCTCTCAGCAATAAGCATAATTTGCTACATAAGCTCATTCTATTCTAACTTAAGCTTCCATCTATATGCATTGTAATGATGTTAAAAAATCTAAAGAGAACAATGTCCTGTATAAACATATCACATAATGTAATGAATATAGAAGACTCTTTTTTGTAGTATTAGAATAAATTGCTATTGAACTGGTAGGGGGCATGCTGGATGATTGTGATTAGAATGAAACAAATAAAAGTGATAGTAATGTATTTCATCTAGTTGCTGTCAGCCATATACCTTGCCTTTCCTGGCAAATGGTTCTAATCATAATGTATTAATAATACTGTATTCTGACAGTTTAGCACACAGTATGCCTGTCCTTCTCCCATCCTCGTTTGTCTCTCAATTGTAAGAATGTGAATGAAGTGAAAAAACACTGTCCATGATAATCTATTTCAACTTGCTGCTCTCATGCACATGTTCCCCCAATATCCCATATCTATGATTGTCTAACACTGATAAAGTAATCTTTATTATTTTCACAGAGTCTGTCTCCAAGCCATCTACCTCAAACTTTTTAAATCTCAAATTATATGTCCACCTTCTTCACATGGAGAAAAGTTCTTACCACAGCAATGTATCTGAACTTATTTCAGCTAGAGTATGTATTTCTAGTAAACATCAGTTTTAATGAATGCCTGAGGGTTGATATTGTTGAAGCTAAAGTCAACTATATGAAAGTGCTTCAGAAGTGAAATACAGAAACATCTATTATATTAATAATTAACTTTATCATACCAAAAATGTATATATATTTCTTAGAGTTACTGACTTCTCCAATTTTTGCAACCACAAAGTTAGTATACAAAAGTAAGGGGGCTTTCTCCCATGTAGTGTGAATGGAAGTATAGCCATCCTACAAAAATGCTGGTTTAGATGTTTTTTTTTCATCTTCTTTATGATATTATTGTTTTACTTGTATAGTATGTTAGCGCATATGTGTTGACATGCATATAGCTTTCATCTGTTTTTATTCATTACAAGTGTGTTTGTTCACTTGAGATTAAGTTTAGACATGAATTCTACTGCTGTCATGCACACCTAACCTCACTCTGATCATTGCAATAAATACCTTAATAAACATAAGTTGATGATTGTTACTACTGCCCACAGACATATTTGTTACCTTGTCAGTACTGTTGTTTAAACAAACCTGGAAATGAAAAGCACACATGAAAACTGTGTCTGCTCCCTTTGGTATTTCTTGTCAAATTACTAGAGATCATCAAGTAAGCACTGAGAATAGTTGCTCTGAGCAACTGGTATCAAGTGCTTAACTCATAGTAAAAGGACATGGACTTCCTACATATGGCCTATTGCTATACCATGGAGAAAGGAGACAACATGCTAATGAACATTTCTGGGAACTGAATACCTACTAATAAAATTTGTTGAAGAAATGTGTTAGATGATCATCCATTGTTCTGATCATTCAAATGTGGAAAGAAATGAATTAGATGATCATCCATTGTTCTGGCCATTCTCTGTAGAGATGCATTAACTCATTTCTGGCCATTCTCTGTAGAGATGCATTAACTCATCCTTTATTGTTGAGATGTTCAACAGATATGACTACCCCAACAAAAACTCAATCACACACACACACACACACACACACAAACACACACACACACACACACACACACACACACACACACACACACACACACACACACACACACACACACACACACACACACACACACACACACACACACACACACACACACACACACACACACACACACACACACACACACGCACACACACACACACACACACACACACACACCACACACACACATCAAAGTTAATGCTTAAAGAATAGAGAAGGTTAAACATTTTTCATTTAATTCAGTGTCTGTAATGTTATGTCACACATAGCTTGCAACATATGCTTCTATTACTGTTTATTGCCTGTTTTACTTAGTACATGTATGGCATTTTGTAACCATTCATTCCAGGGAAATGTGTTCAGATAAACAAAGAGCACAACAGAAGAAGTTATCAAGAGTACAAAGTGCCGGTAATAAAATGGAAGTGTTTCCTGACTTCACAGTTCTATGTCTGCATAGCTACAATGGGTCTAGGGCTCACACATGATCATGTACAGACACATACACACACACACACACACACACACACACACACACACACACACACACACACACACACACACACACACACATCTTGCAGTTCATTAAAATAATAACTCAGTGCACTGAAAACAAAAAATGCAATCTACCAAAACTCAGGTAGCAGCTGGCCCTGCCAGAAATCCCATGTCACTGCTCAGTTCTAGTGATTGAAATAGTAGAGTTCTTACTATTGTTTACCTGCATCTGAGCAGAACAAATCAGATTACACACACAAACACAGCACACATATATGTGTGTGTGTGTATGCATATATATATATATATATATATATATATATATATATATATATATATATATATATATATATATATATACAGAGAGAGAGAGAGAGAGATGGTGATGCGGTAGCGTTGTCGCCTCACAGTAAGACATTGTTCTGTTCGATTCTCAGCTAGACCGTCTTCTGTGTGGAGACATGCTTGAATGGGCGTACCTTCGTTGAAGGTTGTGCGTCAGGACCGGCAACTCGGCATGTAAAAATCTACTTCCAATCATTAGTGGACCGGAGTTCCGCTGTGGCGACCCCTAACCGGGAAAAGCCGAAAGACTCAACAACAACAACATCAGATATATATATATATATATATATATATATATATATATATATATATATATATATAGATATAGATATATATGTATATATGGGTCTACCTGAAAACACCGACATACAAAAACACCGACAACGAAATCACCGACACCACAAAACCAAAAGTTCAAAAACACGAAACTTCACATGCCCGACAAACCACAATCCTGACAGTCAACAAACAAAACAAATCCCCGGTCCAAAAAGCACACACACAACACAAGCACACCAAAAACCTTACAGACCTATACTAACCCTTACAAACACAACTATCTATGCACTAACCTTAACCCAAACCCTAACCCTAAGGTCCATCACTATCGCACACTCACCTAACCCGTGCCCTAACCCTAACTCACTTAACCCGCCCCTAACCCTAAAGTCTGTCACTATCGCACACTCACCTGACTCACGCCCTAACCCTAACTCACTTAATCCACCCCTAACCCTAAAGTCCATCACTATCGCACACTTACCTTACTGGCACCCTAACCCTAAAGTCCGTCACTATCGCACACTAACCTTACCCGCACCCTAACCCTGCCATCCGTCACTACCGCATACTCGTTTGACATGTCGGTGTTGTCAGTGTCGGGATTTTTATAGGTTCATAGGTTCATAGGTAGGTATTAGACTATCGGCCCTAGGGCCCATACAAGCCTAGCCAAAAAAATGTACCCTGGCTTTCGCCACCCAAGAAAATTATTTTCCTGTGCCCCTATCGAGCAGAGCCACAGAAGTGATCCCTGGGGTGAATTTCCCATTTCCCATCCAATCATCAAGATTTTTCTTGAAGAGTGCTAATGAGGAGCTCTGTTTGACATAGATAGGTAGTCTGTTCCAGAGTATGGGAAGTCTCTGGGACAGGAATCTATCCCTCCAGCATGTTCTGTTTATTGTGGTGACAAGGTTTAGGTCCCTAGAGCGTGTAGCTCAGAAGGATTGGGATTTCTTTAAGTGGAGCATGTCCAACAGCTCTGGGTTTCACATAGCTTTGTATGTTAGGCAGAGATCGCCCCTGAGTAGGCGATATGCGATGGAGTAAAGTTGTAGTTTTTTGAGACGGTCTGCATAGGGCATCTGTTTGAGGCCAGTAATCCTCTTTGTGAGGTATGTCTGTGGTCTTTCCAGTAGATGTCTTGTGAGGTACATACCAAAAGGGGCATTGTACTCTATAATGGGTCTAATGAGTGATGAGTAGAGGGGAACAATGACCTCTTTTTCTCTGGATGAGAATCCTTTTGTGATGAGATGAGCCACGTAGAAGGATTTCCTGACCACTGTGGCGATGTGATTATCAAAGGAGAGACTACTGTCCACCTGTATCCCAAGGTCTCTTAGCACATTTTCTGCATTAAGTAGACTACCAGCTATGTGGTAGTTCATGGGTACAGAGTTTTTACCAAAGGGGATGACAATACACTTTTTGGCATTGAGCTTCAGGCCATGGCTTTGACACCAGGTATCTGTCTCAGTGAGGCCCTTTTGTAGTTTGTCCACATCATTAGGAGTTTCGATTATGGCTCCTAGTTTGCAGTCATCTGCAAACTTTGTTAATAAAGACCTTCTGTGTTGGCCTGCACTTCAGAGAAGTAGATACCAAACAGGAGAGGACCCAGGACTGAACCCTGTGGTACTCCACTTGTCACTGGTCTGATGTCGGATTTGGAATCCGCTACTTTCACAGTGTGGGTTCTGTCCATGAGCCAGTTGGCAACCCATCTTGTGACATAGGGATTTATACCTAGTTTAGTGAGCTTATCTATAATTCCAGAGTGGGGGATGGTGTCTAAAGCCTTGGTGAGATCTAGATAGGCTGTGTGAACCATTTTAACCTCATCTATGGCTTTGGTGACTGCTTCAAAGAAGTCAATCAGGTTTAGGAGACATGATCTGCCTTTTACAAATCCAAACTGGGTAGGGTCCAGAGTTTGGAGATTACCAATGTCTTTCTTTATGAGTACCACAATGATACCTTCCATGGCCTTGCAGACCAGGCTCGATAGGCTAATGGGGCGGTAGTTCCCAGGGTCTGTCGTGGCTCCCCCTTTGTGGAGTGGGATAACCATCACGGTGCGCCATTCAGTGGCTACAAAGCCTGAGGTGAGGCTATGATTGAACATGGTAGTTAGGTAGGGTGCCAGTTCATTCTGTAGTTCGTGCAGAACACAGCCTGGGATATTGTCAGGTCCCATGGATGCTGTGTTCTTGGCATTGGAGAGTGTGTTTTTTACCTGTGCAGCCATGATTATAGGAACTTTGCATTCTTCCGGTATAGAGATGGGCCCTCTAGGGGGTGAGAGGGGGGTAAAGTTAGCACTGAACCTATCTGCTAGGCTGTTGGCAATATCAGTTGGTTCTGTATATTTAGTGCCATTGTGCTTTAACTCAGAGCAGATCTGAGTGTTCCCATTTAGATTCTTGACATAGTTATAGAATGCTTTGTGGTTGTCTTTAGAGTCAGTGGCAATTTTGTTTTGTAACTAGCTTTGGAGAAATTTATGAGGGATCTCAGCTTCTTACTGAGGTTGACCAGGGAGTTCCTCCAGTCATGGGATTCAACTGTCGGTCATCTCCGTTGTCGATCTGCCGGTGTCGGTGTTCTCGTCATCAGCGTTTCCAGCTTTCGGCGTTATCAGGTAGACCTATATATATATATATATATATATATATATATATATATATATATATATATATATATATATATATAAAACACACACACACAGACACAGACATAAATATATATATATATATATATATATATATATATATATATATATAGAGAGAGAGAGAAAGATAGATATACACATACATAAAAAGTAAAACATTCATACAAACAAACCATTCTGTAAAAAACAGCAAGAAAGACCCAGTTAACCTAGCTTATTTACTGTGTAATACCTTAAACCTCCAGTAGTGAAGGCCTATGGGATATATACAAATGATCCCTTAAGGACATACCAGTGTTTCAGCTATGCCTCACACTCAGCTCTCTTCTCATTTGAGAAAGTCAGTTTGAAATGAAAGCAAACTGCTTGCTATAGCTTTACCACACAAAAAGCAGTAAAGTGTGTTTCTTATTTCTGTAATTGTATTCAGAAATGCTGGTACAGAAAATGCAATGCGGGAATTGCACTTCTTGATCCTGGCCCCTAGCATCTTGTACCTGGAGTAGGTGACTCCTCACCTATCGTTGATAGGCTACTGCCTCAAGGAATGCAATGAAATCTCATAAACATTAAATTTTTGCTTGTAAGTGTTTGCATAGGTTTTTTATATGACATGTAAACATAATACTATGTTCCCAGAAGTATCAAACAGATGTTGCAGATGTTAGTCAGATTTTAAAGAAAATTGGGAACATTTTTTGATTAGTGAGAAGATAAATTAACTTAAACAGTACTTACAATGCATTCAAACAGGATTTTATATTGATAATCTTGTTACAAAACTATAAAATGCCATAAATCACTGCAAAAATAGAACCAAGGCATTGTCACCTTGATAATACCCCCCCCCAAAAACAAAACATTACTTGAAACTGAAGGACTAGAAATAAACTACATGTGTATTAATTACGGTTCCTCATGGAAGAAATTAAAGAAAAGGAGTTGAAAGACAGACACACCTGAATAGCCAATCTTCACAAACAAATGGTTGCTTGCTTTCTTAACAATGTAACTTGAAAGATGTTGGTGGGAAAACCATGAGATAAAGAAAGGATAAGTTTCTATAGTTGAAGTCTCTTCTTACATGCCTGGATTTTTATATCCGTCCATCCTTGACCCTTTTTTGCACATGGGGTCAGGGTGTCACTTCAACAGTGACAATCATCTCAAGCCTAGGTTTACACTGCTGGGTGGTTAGCCCTGCTGCAGTAGTTCATTCACACCACTCCCCTACAGTGAATTATGTGTCTTTGGAATGTGGGAGGAAACACACATGACCACAAGGAGAACATGCAGACTCCACACAGAAGGAACCCCAGCCATGAATCAACCCAGAAATCCTCTTGCTGGGAGATGACAATGCTAACCACTGCAGCCACATCTGGGTTTCTACATGGTTGTTAATAGGATACAGGCAGTAGAGTTCCCTAACATACTTTTAAGTTCTTGATTAGAATAGTAAAGGTAACAATGATGATCTGTAATCCCCTTAGAGGAATGCACAATATTTGTTACTTGTATTTGAAATATAGTTTGTATTACATAAAAAAAACAGCAATCCATCCCAAGATCTTAAGAAGTATACTAGTCAGAACAAGGTTTTCTGCTGGATAGTAGGCATGATTGCTTGAGCAGTACTTCACTGTGTTAAGTCTAGTTTGATGCAAAGAATCATGCATCATCACATACCCATGAGATTTGGGCCATTTGCATATAGTATCAGTGAGCAGGATTGCTGTTAGTGTCATATGCGCTTGGAGAAACTGAATATTCAGTGCATCTGTATTATAAATAAGCCACTCTCTAGCCTGTTCTTATAGGTTCACAGGTTCATAGGTAGTTACTAGGCAAACATCCACTAGGGTCCTTACAAGCCTAGTGACACACCCCAAACCGATTTGTATCTTAAGTATTATGGGCATCTATGTGGGAGGGTCATGTAAGTAGGAGGTAACTATGGGATTTGTATGGGGGTGTTAGTTAGAATAATACTTTTTTATTGATGGCCTCTGTCCATAAGTAAAATGGGGACTAGACCAGGGCTAAATTTATGATTTGCCATCCAATTCGGAGTCAGGGAAGAATTCTGTTTTACATGAATGGGGAGCCTATTCCATAGAGTGGGGATCCTTTGGGACACATATCTGTCTCTTCTGCACATTCTGTTTATGTCACAAGTGAAGTTCAGATCCCTGGATCTAGTCTTTTGGGTGCTGTTTGTTTTGTGCATGTACAACAGATCCATCAAGGCTGGGTCTTAGGAAGCCCTGTAAGCCAGGCAAAGATTCCCTGTCAGTAGCCTGTAGGAGACTGAATTCAGAGACATAGCCTTAAGATGATCAGTATAGGACAGGGTATTCATGCCATGAATTCTCCTAGTGAGAAACCTTTGTGGGCATTACAACTGTTGCAAGTGTTGTGGTTAGGTTTGTGCCAAAGAGGGAATTGTGCTCAATGGTAGGTCTGATTATGGCTGTGTAGAGTGGTACTACAACTTTTTTGGAACTGGATGACATATTTTACCAATATGTTGGGTGACATAGAATAATTTTCTTACTATCTTAGTTATGTGTTGAACAAAGGCCAAATTGCTCTCTACTTAAGTTCTCAGATCCCTTACTACTAGATCATTTCCCAAAGGACATAATAATGCCTTTTTTGGCATCACAATTTAGGCAACGGCTTTGGCATCAGTCATTTGTCTGTGTTAAACCTTCTTGCAAGATGTTGGTGTCTTGGGGGGGATCTATAATGGCTTCCAGTTTACAGTCATCTGTAAACTTGGTGAGCCAGAAGCCTTGAATATTAGCCTTGAATTCCAAGAAGTAGTTGCCAAACATGAGCAGGCCCAGCACAGAGCCCTTGGGTACTCCACTGGTGATCGGTCTCTTAGTGGAGATGGTCTCACCAATCCTGATCTTTTGCATCCTGTCTATGAGCCAGCTAGCAATCCAGCAAGTTATGTATGGATTTATGCCTAGCAGAGAGAGAGAGAGTTTGTCAACAATGCCTGAATGGGGTATTGTATCAAATGCCTTGGCCAGGTCAAGATACACAGTAGGCAGTGTTTTACCCTTGTTCGTTGCCTTGCTGACCCTCTCAAAAAAGTCTTCCATGTAAAGCAGGCATTACCTTCCTTAACAAAGCCAAATTAGGATGGGTCCAGTATCTGTAGGTTTGTTTATCATTTCCATAATAATTTGTTCCATGACTTTGTATATTAGGCTCATTAGACTGATGGGTCTGTAGTTCCCTGGGTCAGTTGATGGTTTGGTCTTGTGATGGGGAATGACTGTTGCAGTCCTCAATTCACTGGGAAAGTAGCCTGCTTTGAGGCTGTAGATGAAGAATGCTTCATTTGGTCCTGATAGGTCATATTTAGACTGTTCAGTAGGCAACCTGGGAGGTTGTCAGGATGCATAGAGGCAGTCTTCTTGGCTATAGCGAGTACTGACAGCATCAGTCTCTGTTGTTGTTGGCAGAATTATGTTGGAGGGGATTTCACCCAGTGGAGCTGTGGGGGAGTGACTGAAGAAGTCTGAGTTGAATTTATCAGCCAGTAAATTTGCTATGTCACCATGATCAGTGAAGGTGGTACCATTCACCACCAGTTCAGCACATTGCTATGTGTTATCTTTAAGGTCCCGGACAAAGCTGAAGAAGGCATTGTGATTTTTTCTTAGTCTGCAAGGCTATCCTGACCTTGTAGTTGGCCTTGTTGGACTTAATTAGACCTTTTAGTTTCTTATTTAGTTGTATAAGAAAGTGCTTGTCTTTAAGAGAGTTGCTGTTCTGGATTTTGGCCATGAGTTTTATTTATATTTTCCTTTTATTATATACACTGTTTAGGTGAGGATTCCATCAGTGGGGTTTATTTTTAGTGTTTGTTTTGAGTCTAATTCTGTAGGTACAGCAGTCTCTTTGACATCATTCATGTGTTTGTATAGGGACTATGTGAATAATTCTGCATCGGTAGCAAGGTAGGTGTGATCTCAAGGATAGAGGGAGCATTGAATTTTCACAAACTGTCACTTAATAGGGTGTAATTTCCCTTAGTATAATAGTTTCTAATTGTTACTGGTTTTCTGCTTTTTGGGGGTTGATTTTAACTTCAACGGAGACAACTTTGTGATCTGACTTCACTAGTGAGGACGTGACATGGGGGTGAGCAATTCCCTCCCATGTTGGTGAGTACTGGATCCAGTATGTCTGATCCTGTGGTTGGATTGTGCACTATCTGTTCAAGGGTGTTTGTCCAGGAATCATTGGGCCTGTGAGTTTGAGGCAGTATGAGTTTCCCATTCTGTAGAGGGGTAGATAAGGTTGCTCATGAATAGGGTGCTTGTTTCGATAGTGAGTGCCTGTAGTAGGTTTAGGTAATAGTTGGGAGACTCTAGGGGGAATGGATGGTGACCTGTAGCTAGCCATGATATGGTGAGGGACCTTATCAGTGGTGACTTGCAAATGCCAAAGAAGCCGAAAAGTAAGGTGTACTAAACAGTGGTACCACCAGTACTACTCTATGGTATGGAAACCTGGGCAGTAAAGGCCAAGCAGTTGAGGAAGCTAGAGGTGATGGAGATAAAGTGCCCGAGATGGGTGGTAGGATGCACACTGTGGAACAGATGAAGAACTAAGGACATAAGAGCAGAAGCCAAAGTAGCTCCAGTTGCAAAAAATGGTCAAAGAGAACAGATTATGGTGGTTCAGGCACATGTGCAGAAAAGCAGAAGACAATCTGGTGAAAAAGATTTGGGATAGACAGGAGGAAAGCAAAAGGAAACAGGGATATCCAGCAAAGAGGTGGATGTATGGTGTGAGACAAGACCTGTGACAGTCAGACATGAGGGCCGAAGAAGGCAGGAGAGTGATACTGAATAGAGAGAGACAGAGAGAGAGATGGCAACAGGTGACTTAACACCCTGACCCCATGTAGGAAAAATAAATGGGAAAAAAGTTGATGATGATGATACTGATTGCATGTGGGTGAACACCATGGCACCATCCTATTTAAGTAACCTGGAGGTATGTTTGTTGCTAACATAGATCAAGACACCTCGACTTTTGACCCCAGTATGTGCTGTTGTTGGTCTAAGTGTGTGGAATACACTGTAGTATTGCACTGCCTAGGTATTTTCTATGGCTTTAAACCAAGTCTCACTCATGGCACAAATGCCTACATTTTCCAGAGTGAGGAGGACTTGAAGGGTGTGGAGTTTTTTTGTTTAGGCTCCTAGCATTGAGAAGTAACCTTAAGGTTGCTTGGAGACTTTTTCACTATGTTGGTAGTTTTGACACTTTGGCATTGCCTAAAAAATGCTATAAGGTGTTGGATAAAATTTGAACCAATATCTGAAAGCCTAGAGGGACCAGTGCAGACCATCCATTGCAAAACAACGTGGTCTGTTGACATTGTCCTCCCATGCTGACAGATATTGGATCCCCTGGAGTGACACCAAAAGCTAAGGCTGTTATTAAAATCAGTCATTTTATGTTCATACTGTGGCATCATCCTTGGTGAAGGTACAATACTGCTCAATGTAAGGCATGTCCCTGTCTGTGGTACATATTCTGAGACATCCATTATGTCTCTTTTCAAATAGTCCAATGAGGTAGATCTCAGGTCATTACATCCATATGGACCATGATGAATTGTATTGATACTTGGGATGCAGTGACTTTAGTACATGCATGATATTGTGGATTCTGGCTCCAGATAGGCAATTAACTGTTATCTTTCTTTGTCTAACCTGGTGAATAGGATATCTGTATATCATACAAAGGAGTCCTAAATTACAAGAGTATTATGTAAAGTATATGCTTGTATTATGGGCTTTGGTCTTGGGAGCCATTGGTTGTAGGCTTATGTGAGATAGTTGGTGTTTCCTTGGGTGTGTGTTTTCATTGGGTGGTTTCTTGGGGTTAAGCACAAGTGTTGTATAGTGCTAGGATATGGTAGTGCTATTTGATGTGCAAGCCATTTTTTCTAAACTTATTTCTGCCCAATGCCACATTGTTTAACAAGTTTCAGACTTTATCCTAACTTTACAGGGAAATATTGCTGTCTAGGAATTTGCTACTATACAGGGCACTGCTAACCACTGCTGATCAATGGCCATCAAACACCCCTGATTTATAGCAAAGAAAAAAAGCTTGAAAACTGAGGCCTATGCCCCCAGTCAATAAACAACCATGCTTTGGGCTCCCTGGAGTGCTTCTCAACTCACAGATACCAGGTAAATACTTTCTGCCACAAAATGGATGATCCAGAAATTTCTTAAATCATTAACACTTCTGTGGTATGGGATGTCACACCTCTAGTAGCCAACAAACATCCTTGCATTCTAGACATTTTTTAATAAATCAACTGTAAAAGGCTTAGATAAACAAATGTAAATATTTTGTTAACAACAAAAGGGATTAAAATTGCACACGTATCAATATTATCAATTAGAAGTATTCTTTACAGTGATAACAGCCAGTGCATTCATAGTATTTCCATAAATATTATAATATTTTATAATGCACACAAACCCAGAATTATATTTTTTGCTAAACTTTCACAAATGAATTGTTGTATCTTGGATACTGTAGAACCTAGCCAAATATTGTTAGAACACCTTTCTTAACCAGACATAAACTTTTACATGATAGCAAGAATTTCCTCTCTGAGTACAAGCTTATTGCGATATTTGCAGAAATATTAAAATATATGCTGCTTTGTATAATTAGCAATATAAATAATACTGAATCTCTGTCAAGGTATGCAACTTAAACTGTAAATATCAATGACAATTGTCTTCAACAACATCTAAAATTTCACCTGATGCCATGCAATAGTTTATGTCACTTGTTTTTTTAAGTATTAAGTTGTTGTTGTTGTTGTATCTTTCGGCTTTTCCCAGTTAGGGGTCACCACAGCAGAACTCCAGTCCGCTAATGATTGGCAGTAGATTTTTACGTACCGAGTTGCCAGCACTGATGCACAACCTTCAACAAAGGTACGTCCATTCATGCATGTCTCCACACAGAAGACGCTTTAGCTGAGTATCGAACAGGACAACGTCTTACTGTGAGGCGACAATGCTACCGCAGCACCATATTGCATGTTTTCTTAATTACTAACAAACAACCATCAATATCCCCCTATAGTATGATATAAATGGACACTGACAATGAGTTTTCCTATCTCTTACCATAGCACTACACACCATACTCCTTAATAGCATGTAGGTCTCCCAGGTATGAAACAATGAACATAAATATACAAATATGAATAACAAGCACCAAAAAAGTGATTAATTTCTCTACTTCAGGGCATTGTAGTTTAACAGTCTTAATATAATTTTGTTAAGAAGTCACTGCCATTTCTAATTCTGCCTATCATTATCTGGTAAGTCACTTAGTTAAAGAAGATAGACCCAGAAAAGGTCTGGACACCATAAGGAGATATGTTTGTTAACTGGAAATATACAATAAAGCAGGAAAAGTAGCTCTCAAGTGCAAATTAAGCAAATAGCTACCAAACAACTATGTCTCTGGCTAATTCACTCTTCTGCAAGACAGTCTGGAGGCAAACAGAACTGGAAAAAGCCGACAAACACTGAAATGATAGTTTTTTGCCACAAAGTTAAATAAATTATTTAAAAATGCTCAAAAATAGTAGCTATCATTGTATAAAGCAATCACAAATGCAGCAAATCAAGAAAATATTCTTGTCTTTACCTGGTGGGCTAAGATAAAAGTGCACCATATTTCTAAAA
Organism: Protopterus annectens; assembly: GCF_019279795.1. NCBI lineage: Eukaryota > Metazoa > Chordata > Ceratodontiformes > Protopteridae > Protopterus > Protopterus annectens. The sequence goes on from NC_056747.1 coordinate 452,105,832, forward strand.
CTTATCCTACATATTTTGCCGTCATTTGTTTTTTCATAAATGGTATGTAATTTAAAATAATTTTGATGAGCCTTTAGAAGTTTTATGCCTGAAACAGGAAACTGGTACAAGAACCTTGGGACCTCATTCTCCTAAAATGGATAAAAGAAGAGATTCCATAACATCCATGCAATATCAAAAGGAAAGAGAGAGTTATGCCTGAGAAAATGATCATGGCATTACCTTAGTCTTTAATGTATGGATAATCTTCACTCATATTCTCTTAAATTATGTCTTGCACACCACTGGTCATGTCTTACCGTATTCTTACTGTATTTTCAGACAGTCATATAGAACAAGACATCTGATCCCCATTAGCAGGTAGATGCTAGTACAAAAACAGCACCAAGACACATACACGGCTTTAATCAGGCAGACAAAGACCTTTTTCTCCTTATTCCTGGAGCCTTTCAAAATGTGTCTGACCTACCAAATTCAGGAAGGGCCTAAGACTTGTTCATTAAAAAAAGACTGCTGATATTCTCTTTAGCTCTTCATAAGCATCCAAATCAGGGTCAAGTAAGAGTCCCCCTCCCACTCTTTCAAGCAAAAGTGTCTTCCCATTAGAACTGACACAATCTACAATGGAAAGATAGCTTTTCTGGTTTGAAAATCACTTTTCAAAGATTGAAGCTTCCAAGCCATACCATTTTCCTTATCAATTAACACACACACACACACACACACACACACACACACACACACACACACACACACACACACACACACACACACACCTATATCTGTCTGTCTATCTATGTATCTATTTATATGGCTTACTATTGAATGCTCGATGCTGCCAAGGTCAAGTCGAGCATTCATTGAAACATTTACTCGAATGTCGGCATACTGAATACTAGCAAGCCAAAAAACTATTTCAAACACCAAAACTCCCTACTGCTCCAGACTCAGGACTAAGTGTTAACATGGGTCTGGAAGGGAGGCAAGTCTGGACAGTCAGTAATGTTGAAATTCATCATTTCAATATTTGAAATGTGGGGTTCGCACAGCTTGACTCAACTTTGGTAGTGCCGTGAATTCAGTAGTAAACCTATATAGATAGACAGATAGATAGCTAAAACTCTAAGGAACTCAGCTTTTCTTTGCCCATAGAGAGAAGATTACTAGGTTAGGGAGTATTTGTTATTTGTCAGAAGATTAGATGGACTGCTGGATCATTATCACGAAATATAAACTTTCCTTCTCTCTTTTGTCCTTCAAGTTTCTGAAGGAAAGAAGAGTTTATGGCCATTGCATTAAGTTCAAGAAAACTGACAGGAAAAAACTGAAATCATTTTGTAGCCTTTAATTTGAGATTAGAATTTATTAAGATTTATAATAACCTTATACAAACACATATAATGAAAGAGTACTGCTATAGAAATAATATTATTTAGCTGAACCATGTACACTTGTGAATTATACTAAAGTCCAGAGTTACTTCTTTCATTATCCATCCTGCACGTTACCTATTTAGGGGTATGCTTTGTGTATTGTTGCCAAATGTTTTAATTTTAGCAGGATAATTCCACCAAAATAGCTATTCTAAAATCCATAGAGATTTTCCCTCTGTAAAACTGATCTTATTTCTCTCTTTTATATAGCAAGAACTGTCCTGTGTTTGGAATACCAGATCTTAGAAAAGTGGCAGGAACAGTCTGCCCTGGACAAGCCACAAACAGATCTGAACTGAGTCTGCCTGTTAATTGCATGTGTGCAGAGCATTTTGTCTTCAGAAAGGCCCTCATTTATCTTCAAGAAAGCCTTAAATACTTAACAAAACACTACTGAGTATCTATACTTTAAGCTTTGGCAAGAAGGCATCCATCTTGAAGACATATAAAATATAAGAAACATTACTTTTACAGTTTTCATTAGTGTTGCCCATGGAGATTAAGATGAAACAGATAAGATTCAGGCACATTAACTGTTCAAAGTTTCGCTTTTCTAGGAAGAGATAGTCCAGGTTACTAGTTGCTATTTATGTTAGTATAGCTGCCGACATCACCTTTACCATGACAAAGTAAAAAGACACATAAACATGGCTTTGGTACAATGGTTTGTTATCTTGTATTAAAGGATAATCTTAGGTTATGTGGGTTTTCTGCATTGCAGCCTTTGCTTTTACTAAATTGGTTTACAGAACCATTCATACTACCCATAAAGAAATGTGTTGATATGACTAAAATAACATCAGAAAAGGCAGTGTATGTAGTCAGCATGAAATTACAAAATGACTTCACATTATATGTACTTCATGAACAAGCATGCCCTTTTAGTTTTATTGCAATGATACTGCTTTTATTGTATTTCCATGTATGATAAAATAATGATGTATACATAGTTAATGCACAGCATCAGTGAATGTATGTTTTGTAGAGGAAGTTGTTTAACTTTATAACATATTAGGTCAAAAGAGCAACTCACAGTGGAACAAAATGTTTTAAAACAAGAAAGTTCTACACTGCCAATGAGACAGTAATGCATAATTGCCTTAGATTAGCAAATAATTTTGAAAACCCTATTGTCATTTACAGTCAGGCTTCTTCAGTCTTGCTACATGAAAAATACAATTGGGATATGAATATTTATTACTGCAAGACTCTGGGAGAAAAATGGTGCTGCTACAAGGCATCTTGTATTTGATTGTTGATGGAGCGGCTTAAGATGCTGTATCCATTCCTTGCTCTAAGCCACAGGAATTGACATGCAGAGATGCGGAGCCCACTCACGCTGGGCTCTAATCTACCTGCCAATATCTGGACTTCGGGTCTTCATCCAGCTGCCAGACTGTGTGACAGCATTCATCAGTTCTCAGAGCACCTACCAGTCTTTCACTGTTACAAGGAAGGGGATGGAATGTGACTTCTTGCTCTAAAAACAGGGCTGGTGTGCTTTATCAAGCACATGAATGCAGTGTTCAGTAGATGCATTAATTTCATGAACTGATGTCTTTATCAGTCATTGCTTTGATAAGTACTCACTAAAACTGCTGCCTTGGCAAAATGTGCCACGCATAAAGTTGGACTAATTATCCCATTTCTGCTACAGGTTGAGGAATAATTTCTTAAAGGTTATAGAATAAAATGGTAATAACTTTTAGTGACCTGTCGTAGCTTGTGAAGTATTTATCACTATTTTCAGTTATATACTAAGTAGAACAGTCCATAAGATGCACATTTGAGTATTTGCACCTTTGTCTGTATTTAAATGTAGATTGTGTGTGTCTGTGTTTGTATGTAAATGCACCTGTGTGTTTGTGCTTTTGGGTTCAGGGGCAAAAAAGTGTTGTACCAACAGCTATAGAAAAAAGCTCATTCAGAAAGTCTATAAAATGCACAATATAATTTATAAAGTATAACAGTCTGCACTTTACCAAGCTAGCTCTGAACAAGTGTTACTTTTTAAATATCATTTGTAAAGTATTTAAGTAAAAACATTTCCAAGAAAGCAGAACACATGCCCATATTTGTATTATTTAACTCATGTAATCTGATAAAGTTTTCAGACCTTTTTACTTGTAATTTGCAATGTCTGTTCATTGCAATGCCCAGAAAGGAAAACACTTTTTTCTTTTCAAAGCTCTGTCTGAAGGAAAATACATCATTGGCTTCCTTTAAATATTTCTCATGGCATTCATGAGAAAACCACTCTTGACAGAGCAGTGTTGAACCTATTGGGCTATAATGGGGGCAGCAGCTGAGAACTTGAAGGTCAAGGCCACTGAGAGGTAAATGGTTGCTATATCATATGACTCAGCATGAAGATATGTATGAACAGTGGTGAAACAACAGAGGATTATGAACTTCAGGAGGTAGATTAAAAAAAATGACTGATAGCAGTAAATGTGACCTATAGGATGAGGCAGCTGTGGTGCTTAGGAAAATAGTTATATATAGAAGTGGGCGTGACACTGAATTCATTAAATCTATGTCTGAAAGCTCATACATACACACAAAAAAGAAAAACTGCACATAACTCTTAAAAGAGGATTTTAAAGGCTAAGGATTAAAGTGTCACTTAGATGTTGTTCTATGATATTCTTGAGAAAAGGACAAATCTGTGTGTTTGAAAAAAACTCAAGGAAAGCAGAGAGAGAGAGAGAGAATGGTGTACAAACTGAGACAGTTGAAACATAAATAAAAGGATGTATTATTTAGCACTTTATACATCTGAAATAACCATAGAAGAAAGGACAAAAGATGAAATGTAAATCATTCACTGCAGATACTTAATCTGACACATATTAAAAAGTCAGATTAGAAAAATATGATGAAAATACTGTAAAAAACGTGAAGAATAGTGAAATCATTAACATCCGTTTTAAGTTGCATGGGCATGGAGTTGCAGAAGGCATGAGAAAATTTGTAGTCCTGTAACTGCTCAGGCAAATGATTTAACTGAACTTGGTTTATTACACAGTCAAGAATCAAAAGTAGGTTTACGACTGATTTGACATTTAATAACTTATATCACATATATATAAGTAACAGTTGTTTGTAATTCTAATAGCCTAATAGCCAGTCGTTCTACAGCATGTGAAGGACAGCACAGTATTTCACAATCACTTGTAATGATTAAAGAAGATTATGGCTATCAGTTGCTAAAAAAGTTCAGCCTGCAGCCATGGAATCAGTTCATTCAGTCTTCCCTGCGTACTCTAAGACTGAGGAAACAAGTTAATCAATACAATATGCCTGGGCTGCTCCAAAAAGGAAGTACATCCTTATTGGGCTTACCTGGTTAAATATGAATTATAGATAGAAATAAAAACAATGGTTTCTGTGTTGTTCAGTAGGCTAACACATTATCGGTAATAATAGATGAAACTCAAAACTATTGAAATGGTATGTCATGCTGTGTCTAATTTAGTTTATGCATATGGATAATGAAAAGGTAATTGTGCTGTGAACACTGCACCCACTTGGGTGCCAAGTACCCAAAAACAATAGTCTGAAAGCCATGGACTCGAGTGCCTTGAGCTCAAACTAATGTATGAGTTTGGGCAAGCAGCCATGGGGAGGGAGCAAGCTGTGCAGAGGGAGCAGGAGGGGGATTTTAGAGTTAGGGACCAGAATTTTAGGGTTAAGGATTGGGAAAGGAGTTTTAGGTACAAGGATCAATCAGGGTCATTAGAGTTAGGGAGAGTATAAGTTTAGGGTTTGGGTTCAAGGACACAGATTGGGAACTGGGTAGGTATTTTAGGGTTATATAGATTTTTAGGGTTGGCTGATGGGAGGGCTACATAGAAATGGGAGATTGAGTTAGTGGGAATTTGAGCACTTGCTTTTTCAAGCAGGTGGCAAACATCAGGGGTATCACCTAGCTATTAGCATGTGAGTACCTATAGTGAACCCAAATGTGTTCTGTTACTTAAGCCCTCTGAGTTTTGGTTTAGTTGAATGAATTATTCAAAATGCACTAAAGACGTAAAGTCTGAGGGAAATATACACAGCTCTGCAGGTTTAGTTTTAATATAGTTATTAGTTAACAGAATAAATAAACTGATCCTGTTTAAGGTTGGTTCAGCCATGAATAAAGCCTAAAATGAAAAACAGTATTCATGGAGTGTCTTGTTTTGCTAATAAACCATCATGGGTTTTGGATGATGGGAGGAAACCAAAGTGACTGGAGTAAAAAAAAATAACATGCAGGGCAGTAGAAGAGCATGTAACTGCCATACATGCAGTGATCAGCAGTCATGACTAAACCCAGGACCCTTAAGATGTTAGAAAGTACAGTTGTGTACTCTTACCATAAATGTAGATGTTCGAGTGTGTTCACTGTTGCAGTCATGACTGTAGAGTTCTTCCTGCCAGCAGCAGCCCTCGATCGGCCAGAATCCCAAAGTCTGGATTGGGCGTCAGCTGAGGTCACTTTTATCCTGACGTCAATGCGCCAGGAAGTATAAAGACCTCAGCCGACACCATTACCCCAGTTTTTCTTGCCCCAGATGTCAGGTGCTCAAAACCTCAGCAGCCAAAATACCTCAGAACAGACAATACTCAAAGAAAAAACAAAAGAGGGAGTAGGAGGGAGGGTAACTCAGACTGCAACAGTGAACACACTCAAATATCTACATTTATGGTAAGAGTACACAACTGTACTATGTCCTTCATGGTTCACTGTTGCAGTCATGACTGTAGGGTTGAGTCCCAAAGCTAAGAAAGGGTGGCTGGAGGAGAAACAGAAGGAGTGGCCACAAAACTTTGCAAAACCACAGAAGCAAAACCGGCCCTAGATTTAGAATAGAGAGGGAGGTTGTAATGCTTAGAAAAAGTATGCACAGAACTCCAAGTAGCAGCCTCTAAAATATCCTTGGTAGGAACCCCCACAAAGAAAGGCTGCTGAAGTAGCAGTAGCCCGGGTAGAATGAGTCCTAATATTAACAGGAACTGGATTGCCATGAAAAGAGTAACAGAACTTGATGCAGTGGGCAATCCACTTAGAAATAGTTTGCTTAGTGATTGCTTTCCCTAGAACAGTAGGAGAATAAGCGACAAACAGTTGGTCAGATTTCTATCTTGGTCCTGTCCAGGTAAAAACTAAGCTGCCTGTGCACGTCCAAAGAGTGCAAAAGACTTTCTTCCTCACTTTGAGGATTAGAATAAGAAGCAGGCAAATGAATAGTCTGATTCAAGGCCACTGCCGAAACCACCTTAGGCATAAAGGTGGGATTAGTCCTTAGGGAAACCCTGTCCTGATGAAAAATAACGAAGGGTTCCACAGCCATGAGTGCTTGCAATTCCGAAATTCTTCTAGCAGAGGTTATAGCTAAAAGAAAAGCAGTTTTCCAAGACAAAAATTTTAAATCCATGGAAGCTGCAGGTTCAAAAGGAGACAAGGTTAATTTTTCCAAAACATAGTTAAGATCCCAAGTGGGAACAGGTGCTCTTATAGGGGGCCGAACATTCTTAGTCCCTCTAAAAAAATTGTTTAAGTAATGGATGAGAAAAAATCGGAGGATCCATATTGTAATGTGCAAAAATAGCAGAAGCATGAAGCTTGATAGATGAAAAAGATAGGCCCGTATGTAACAACTCTGCCAGATACTTTAAAATCAGAGGAATGTTCGGAACAGTAGAATCACCACCTTGGACCTTATTCCAGGAGCAAAATCTTTTCCATTTACCTGCATAAGATTTCCTAGTGCTGGGCCGTCTAGCTTCAAGGATTACATCCATTACCTGTTTGGAAAGAGTAGAGGTGTTTACAGACCCTGGATCCGCCAGGCAGCTAGATTCAGAGTTTTGACATGACTGTACAGGATCCGGCCATCCTGTTGAAACAGTAGATGAGGGATTTGAGGCAGACTCCAGGGAGGCTCCTGAACTAGGTTCATCAGAGTGGAATACCAGAATTGTCGAGGCCAATTGGGAGCCAGTAAAATCATTTGCAGTCTGTCCTGTTTTATCTTCAGAAGTACCCGAGGTAGAAGAGGAAAAGCATATACTGAGAGGTGTTTCCAACTGAATGAGAGGGCATCCACTTGCCATGCTAGTTTGTGGTAGGTCCTGGTGCAGAATGTTGAAAGTTGATGATTCTGAGGGGATGCAATAAGATCTATGTCCGGACATCCCCATGCCTGTACTTTCATCCTGAATATCCGAACATCCAACATCCATTCATGCAGATCTGAAAGTGTCCTGCTCAATGTGTCTGCCAGAGTGTTGTCTTTTCCTGGCAGGAATAGTGCCTGTAAGTGGACTCTGCAGGTCAGTGCAGTGTACCACAGAGCCATGGCTAACCTGCACAGGAGGTAAGAGTGAGAACCCCCCTGCTTGTTTATCTACCACATCACTGTAGTGTTGTCTGTCTTTATCAACAATTGCCCTGGTAGAAGAAAGTCTCTGAAGGCTATCAGAGCATTCTGTACAGCGAGCATCTCCTTCAAATTTATGTGCAGGTGAATTTGCTCCTTTGTTCAAACACCCTGAAGACATCTCCTGTGCATGTGGGCTCCCCAGGCATAATCTGAAGCATCTGTTGTCAGAACTTGGTTGGCTGGTGGAGGACAAAAAGCCCCCCCCCCCACTGTTCTGGAGACAGGCTTCAGCCCACCAAAGAAACTCTTGCTGTAGACAAGGCAAAATCGTGATCACTGTTTCCAAACTGTGGTAATGCTGAGACCACACACTCTTGAGGTACCACTATAGTTTCCTCATATGCAGTCTTGCATATGGTATTAGGAGAATGCAGGAAGCCATGTAACCTAAAGCCTGCAGAACCTTTCTTGCAGTCAGCTGTTTCATTGAAGCCAGGTGTTGGAAAGAAGAAGCCAGTTGCGCTTTTTTGTCTGGTGTCAAGGAAGCCATCTGGGTTGTAGTACTCAGAAGAGCACCCAGGAAAGTAATCTGTTGTGTGGGCACTAGATTTGACTTCTTTAGATTCACTGTGAATCCGAGGTACTGTAGAAGATGCTGCACAAAAGCTAGGTGCTGAAGTAGAGTGTCTTTGTCGTCTGCTTGAATAAGACAGTCGTCCAGATAAGGGTATATTTGAATCCCCTTCTGAATGCAAAATACCATTACTGGTGCCAGGCACTTTGTAAAGACCCTGGGCACAGTAGATAAGCCAAAGGGCAGCACAGAGAACTGGTAATGCTTTGAGTCCGCTTTGAATCTCAGATACCTTCTGCATTCTCGCCTTATAGGAATATGCAGGTAAGCTTCCTTTAAGTCCAGAGTCACCATCTAAGCGTTCTTGCCCAACATAGGCAGCAGCTGCTGCAGAGTGAGCATCTTGAATTTTGGTACATCTAGGAAGGTGTTTAGTATGGAAAGGTCCAGGATTGGTCTCCATGAATTTTCCTTCCTGGGAACCAGGAAAAGTCTTGAATAAAAACCTTGCCCTATTTCTAAATTTGGTATCAATTCTATGGCCCTCATAGCTAAGAGGGACTGAACCTGCAGTTTTGCCTCTGCCTATTGATGATTCAGCAGATCTGGCTAACCGTTCGGTCTTGGCAAGGTGTGGAAATGAAATCTGTAACCTCTTGAGACTATGTCCAGAACCTATTTGTCCCGGGTTATGTGGCCCCAATTTTGTTAAAAAAGAGAAATCTTTCCTCCCAAAGGTGCTTCCAGGAGAGGAGCCCCTGGAACCAGAAAGGGAGAGTCATAAAGACTGTTTCCGGTAGGGATGAGACTTATCTTCACCACCTTTGGGTGAGGGGGCAGGCCACTGCCTATTCCTAAAAAGGGTTTGTGCCTGTCCCCTACCTCTGGAATGCCTGAATCTGCTTCTCTGAGGCCTGTTCGAGCTTGGAAAGGACCAAGGTTTAGCTGGCCAGTGCCTGCTAAATCTAGGAGGTTGCACCTGTAGAAAATCCATAACCGTCTGCATAGATTTGGCTTTGTCCTCCATTTTCTTTAATACCTCTTCAGCTTTGGCCCCAAACAAAACATCGTGCTGCAAAGGGGCATCCAAAATTTGGCTTTAACCTGATCCAGCAAGCTTTGTTCCTTTAACCAAGCATGTCTTCTAATAACTGCACCAGTTGTTGCAGCCCTACAAGAAGCTTCCAAAGAATCAAAACCACAATGCAGGGTATGTTTACCCACTTGTTCAATAGCATGCAATAAATTCTGTAACTCCTTGTCATCCGCACCAATAGAAACAGCTGACATCTTTTGTTTAAATACAGACAAAAGGTATTGCTGATACTTTAGCATATGAAATTGACAGTTCAAAGCTCTAATAGACAATGTAGCAGAAGTATAAACTTTTTTACCCCATCTTTCCAAAGCCCTGGACTCTCGGTCAGAGGGAATAGGATGTTTAACAGAGGCCGCCTTAACACCCTTAGCACCCTGAGAAATTGTTTCTGGATCAGGTGAAAGATTCTTAAAAAGAAACTTGTGAGAATCTGGAACCCTATAATACCTATCTGGTTTGACCGGAGTAGGGGGAAAAGAATCAGGAGAGAGGGAAGCTTCTGAAAAAACATCATTTACAATGTCCAATACAGGAGGAATAGCAAGAGGCTTATGCTGAGGGAGAAGAAGAAAATCCCTAAGCCTTTTCTTGGTTTCAGAGAATTCCTGCCCTTCCCAGTGAAAATGCTCCCTCATATCATGCAAGGTTTCACCAAAAGAATAATCCTCAGGAGGAGAGGCTGAAGGAAAGGAATCTTCAGCATCAGAATCCTCATAAGGAGGAAAGGAACAATCGTGCTCAAGGGAAGAAGCAGAAGAAACAGAAATTTGGTATGAAGAATCATAATTGGACTGTAATCTAGGCTTTTTGTCAGGAGGGGGATGAAAACCCCTGATCATAGATAACAAATCTTCAGCTATCCTAAGCATCTGCCTTTGAGGCCTAGGACCCTGATCAAAAGGCATCTATGCTTGCCATTTCTTTTTAGCTGGAGCCGTAGTCATTGTCTTAGAATGCAAAACTGAATCCATATTTACATGAAGCTGTGAAGGCCTGAAAACTCCCTCAGAAGCCAGTACCTGCCTACTGGCTCTGGACCCAACTGAGGGAGTAGTATCCGAAGGTCCATTCCCTGGCAATTCTGAAGGCCCCATCAGCTCCACACCGGAATTGGTACAGGCAGTTGGTTCAAAAGAGGTGGACGACAGGGGCTGCAAAGGCACCTCACTGATGACCGATGAACCAGCAACTGGAAATAACTGAGTAATATCCTCTGCTTTGGACCTCAGCGGCCTGCCTTTATCTTTGTGCCTCTTACACACACCAGAAGCTGGAAAAGAATCCAAAGACATATTATAATTAAACCTTTTACCAAAATAGTAGAAGGCAAAGTTGTACCTACGCCTAATAGTACGCTGATTAAATCTAGCACAAAACCCACAATTAGCAATGTCGTGGTCAGGCCCCAGGCAGGGAATACAATAAGAGTGAAAATCCCTATGAGGTATTTGTTTCCCACAAGAAATACAATTATTAACTTTTTCTGACATCTGACTGGAGCAAGAAAAAGACCTCCCCAATGGGGTACTTATCTTAAAAAACGAAAAATCCTGGAAGTAAATCCAAAAACAGACAGGAGTAGGCTGACCGGCATCAGCGAACTGCTCAGGGCACCGCACGGCAAGAAAGACTGGGGTAATGGCGTCGGCTGAGGGCTTTATACTTCCTGGCGCATTGACGTCAGGATAAAAGTGACCTCAGCTGATGCCCAATCCAGACTTTGGGATTCTGGCTGATCGAGGGCTGCTGCTGGCAGGAAGAGCCCTACAGTCATGACTGCAACAGTGAACCACGAAGGACATCCATAACCACTAAGTGTATGTCATGTAATCTCCAGAAAGATGCTTTTCTTTTCAGAGTATTACCTTTACCTCTATTGCATACCACAAAAAACATGCATAACATTTCTGCAGCTGTTACAAATGCCTGCATTAATGCACTAGATAAGTTTTGGTTCTCACAAGTAAAAGAAGGAAAATAACATCCATATTTTCTCAACCCATAACTGGACATAGATACATTACAAGTGGAAATGCAAAATGTAGCCCATACTTTCCTAAACAGACTACTACAGTAAGAAAATACATTTCTCCAGCTATTATATCATACACACACACACACACACGCACACACACACACACACACGCACATACACACACACACACACACACACACACACACACACACACACACACACACACACACACACACACACACACACACACACACACACACACACACACACACACACACACAATTTAAGACTGGGAATAATTATCTAACATAATGTAATTTTTTTATAATTATGTGGTGAATGAGTAGCACTAAGTACATGTGCAGACAATGGAAAATACTTTCACTAATTTCAACTTAAACTTTATGTTGTTAGTGAAATAATAATAACACAAAATGCTGCTGTACATACCAGAAGTAAGCTTAAGACTAACCCCAGGTAAAACTGCTCTGGTGGCATCACAAATTAAACAGGATATACTACAAAAGGGAGAAAATTATGGCAAAAATCAAGAAGGGTAATTCCCATAAAGAGAAAAACTCTCTTATCAAAGTAAACTGCAATTAACAGGTCAAACAAAGCCAACTGTGAGGTTAAGATATCCTCCCAGGTGAAAGATAACCATAAGGCCTTTTACAGTTATGTCAGAAACCTCAAGGGTAGCACACATCAATGTGCTGAACTGGAGATTACTTGTGCCACATTTACTGAGTCTGGAGATATAGCAAACCTGTTGGCAGAAAAATTCAGTTCTAACTTTATCTCCCCTCTCATTGCAAACCGTGCTTCCCATAATACCCTCAACATAACCCCTCTGACTATACCTAGGGAGCATGTACTGGCTGCACTCACTAAAGCCAAGAACACAGCCTCAGTGGGCCCCAATAGCATTTCATGATGCCTCCTCAATAATCTACAATTTGAGCAATCAGGACCCCTGGAGCCATTATTTAACTATAGTCTTAAAACAAGCTTTGTGCCACATGAATGGAGGTCTGTGACGGTCATCCCCCTTCATAAGGGAGGATCTTCAACAGATTCAGAAGCTACACAGCCATTAGTTTGCCTAGTCTTATTTGCAAAGCCATGGAAAGAATTATCATGGAAATTATCAACATGGACACAGGAGACCTCTAGACACTGGATGCATCCCTGTTTGGCTTTGTCAGAGGAAGGTCATAGTTACTGAATCTGATGGACTTCTTTGAAAAGGTCACTAAGGCAATGGATGAAGCAAAAAGGTCCATACTGCCTATGTAGAGCTTGCTAAGCATTTGATACAATACCCCACTTCTGTATTACAAAAACTTACAGAAGTAGGTATAATCCCCTTTATAACATGTTGGATAGCTAGCTAGCTCACTGATAGGACCCAGGAGGTTAGAAGCTGTAAGGTCACTTCCACAAAGAGGCTGGTCACCAGAGGAATCCTCAAGGGCTCTGTGCTGAGCCCACTATTCTCTGGCATCTACTTCTTGGACTTCAAAGTCAATGTCAAAGGCCTCTGGCTAACTAAGTTTACAGGTGATTGCACACTGGGAGCAGTCATTGCTGGCTAACTAAGTTTACAGGTGATTGCACACTGGGAGCAGTCATTGAATCCTCCCAAGAGAAGAACACCATTGAAGAAGGTCTAACATAGACAAATGCTTGGTGCCAAAGCCATGGCTTAAAACTTAATACCAAGAAATGCATTAACATTTTGTGAGGTCTGCCACCCTGGGTAACTACATCATCAACAAAACACCCTTAAAAGTTGATTCACTAGTCAGGGATCTGGGAACTCATGTAGTCAGTAACTTAGCATTCAACCAACATGTGTCCAAGATAGTTACAAAGTCCTTCTATTTTGTTCAACTTATGAGCAAGGGCATAGCATCTAGGTCCAGACACGTCATTATACCACTGTACTCAGCCTTTATCAGGCCCATTATAGAGTATAATGCCCCCTTTGGTTTGTACCTGACCAGACACATGCAGCAACTGGAATGTCCACAAAGGTTCCTTACAAAGATAATACAGGGAGTAAACATAGTGTCCTAAATTGTTAACCTCAAAGCCCTGTCTCTTTACTCAGTATCATACAGACTTTTGACAGGTGATTTTTGCCAGGCATAGCATACAAGGCATCCCTGGTCCCTTTTTTTATGAATTATTTGCACATCCACAAAACAAACAGCATCAGAACAACTAGAATAAAATACCTAAAGCTTGATTGCAACATATAGGACATGCTGGACATAAAGATATGTTTCTCAGAGAATTTACATTCTCTGGAACAAGTTCTTCATCGATGTGAAGCTGAGTTCCTCCTTATCCCTAATTAAGTTGAACTTGGACCAAGGGATGGGTAACTGGAAATTCACTCCTGAGCTGGCACCTTTGTCTCTGAGGGACAGAGACAATCAGTAAATCACCTCTATAAATCAAATATAAATCAAATTTTTGGTCACATTTGAGTTGCACAGCTAGGCTTTTAAGGGTCCCAGTGGTTTGCTAGCTTAGTATACATGTAAGAACCTATGTGCCTATGAAGATGTGTCTGAATGGGTAGTAACAGGACACATAAGGAATTAGCTGAGATATGTGGGTAGAAGTAAATACTGTTCTGCAAGAGATGCACTTAAAAAGAAGATATCCTTACCTGTGATAGTTAGCTTTGCACCAACATTGCCAGGACCCTGAGTTCATAAATGTGTCTGTGATACTAGCAGTTATTCCAGGTAGGAAGGATTAAGCATCTTCTAATGGCATTATACTCCTTTGTAAAGGGTAGTGCACCAGTCAGTACATTGGGACCACTGGCTGAGGTCCTCCATGAATCAGAAATCAGCCTTGATAATAGACTAATAGATATATAAAATACCATTGTACACTTTGCCTTCTCCACAAATGGGAGACACTGAATGCAACTCAACACTATGAAATCAAGTTTCTAAAATGATCTAAGATGTTATGTCAGTATGAGCATTTCCAAATTTTGCACTGTCTGTCATTTTTATAAAATGTAAAGAGAACAAAGAGAACATATCACTTGCCTTTCCAAAGCAAATTCTTTGATCTCTTTACCATCTTGATGGTAATATCACTATTGCTGGATAGTTTGCTGAAGACACTACCCTGCATACCATGCTATTTTCTTAACTGCACATTAGGAAACGGTTTCTGTTTTCCCAACAATGGGAGTTGCTAGTTATCTGCTCAAATGTATCTGTAAATTTTGTATCAAACCTACAGGGAGTAACCGCAGAAGGGAAGCCACTGTGCTAGCTTTGGAAGCACAGCTTGTGTTCTGCCTGCCACTCCTCCAAAACAGAGACAAATATATAGCTCATTTGCTTGATGTCTGGTAGTTAGATTCATCATGTAGTCTTAAGTTTTCTCCCTCGTTCTTCACTGTGCAAGTCAGTTAAACAAACAGTGCTCTTGGATTCCCGCTGAGAAAATGAACTTGCTCCTAGTGGCTTTATTCTGTTGACAAACAAAAAAAGCATGCTTATTATAAAGCTGTCACAGCCATGCCCAACAGGCAAAAGCAATTAACAAACTCTGACAAAAAAGTATCAGTAGTATGCAAATGCATAAAGTATAAGAGATATGCATATGCAGATACAATCCTCATTGGCATCACCCATTCTCATATGTCTGTTTGCATTTCACTATTGATTTTTAATAGTATGTATTACCGCTGCACAAAGGAAGTATATACTTATGTAGTAACTATTTATCATGTCTGTTAGGGTGCAAATATTGAAAATATGTCTGAGATCTTTTGCCTTAAAAATTTAGCTTATTTCCTGAGTACTGTTACTGTATAACATAGACATCCCAGCTGCTATTCCACCATTCCTCTAGACTGCACACACTGTTATACTAAGGGTAACAAATTCCAGACACTTAAATGCACAGATGTCTCCTCCTTTAGTTTGAATACATAAAGTAACAGCCTGCTACTACATAAACCCTGTCACAATAAATTGCATACTAGCCACAATGCTGCAACCATTTGATACATACCATACCAGAATCGAACACATGTAAACTCCTGCCACAGTACAACTTTCCAGAATACCACACTGTAATATCCAACCAGAGTACATGCATACCTAAGCAATAAAATACACACATACTTAAGTCACAGTACAGCTGTCCTTCCACACATTTGGAGAATACGCACACAGTATTTACATAACAACATTAGCAAGCATTTACTATTGACTCATATCTGAACTGAAAAAAAAAACTTCTAAAACCACAAAACATTTGGTTTCTAAAGTTACTTTCATATTCATGCTGCTGCTGCTGCTGTCAACCCTCATGAATATACTGTAAACATCATTGTATGAAGGAAAAGGAAGGGTAGAAGGTTTACAATAATTTCCTTTTAACAGGTGGAAACCTTTGGTGATCACTCAATAGATGCTTGAAAAGGAGAAGCCTTGTAAAGGTTCCTTAAATTTCAACGCGGTAACTAACTGCACACAATAATGAATATTACTGCATTACCATCCGAGGCAAATTCTGACTGGTGCACTGTTCTGGTGATTCATTCCTGTGTTTTTTTTTCCACTGCTTACAATGCTATTGATGGAATCTTACCACCTTGAATCTATTGATTTAAAATCAGTGCTGTGAGTCTTTTTAACTGTGAGTTTGGGAATAGGAAGATATACAGCTGACAGCCATATAGTGTGGTTTACAATTTCTACTGCATAATTTCTTCATAGGTTCATATTTCTTAAGTGTGAGCTAGGCTAAGAAGCAGTAGGGTATTTTTAAGCCTGGCCATGCATTCCAAATCTTTGGCAAGTTCTAGTACCCTTGATAAATGTAAGCAGGGCTCAAGAGATGAAACATTTACAAGCAGGGGCCTGGAAAATGAACCATTTATAGACTGCCTGCATCCATTATAGAGATAGGGGCCAAACTAGGGCTGAACTTCCAGTTCCTCAACCAGTTGTTCAAGATACACTTGAATTGGGTTAGGGAGAAACTGCGCTTCACGTGGATAGGGAGCCTGTTTCATAGACCAGGTAGTCTCTGGGACACATGCTTATTTTTTCTAGTAGGTATTATTTATACCACATGCAAAGTTTAAGTCTTTAGAATGGGTAATTCTTGCACTGTTTGAGTTGGGTTCGATGATGCCAGGTATAGATGTCCCCTCAATACTCTGTAGGAGACAGAATAGGGCTTTGAGGCTATCTGCATAAGACATTTATGCCCTATATTCTTTAAGTGACAACCTCTGTGGACATTCTAGTTGCTGGATTAAACTGCTCCTGAAATAGAGGCCCATGGGATACATGCAAATGATCCCTTAAGGACATACAGTGTTTCAAATACATGGCTTCTGTAGACCAAAACAAAGTTGCTTAGCTTGCTATGATGTTTAATGCAACACTGTGTAATGGGGACTTCTCTTGATCCATTCAGGTCACATACTGTGCTGATATTATGATCTATGTTATTTGTTTACAGAAACAAATTAGATACATTTCACACAGGATTCACATCACTATTACTATGTCTGATTGTCTGAAGGATAATAAACATGGAAGATGGCTAGCAAGAACGAGAAGATGTTGTAATGTGTGACGACCTGCTATATTCCACCAGACTGCCACCAATTAAATGTGACATCCCTTACTATCCTGGGTCAGTAACTAAAGAGCTTCAGTCCTCACTACTGACTACAGTTTAAGACTGTCACTTAAATAGCATTAATATTTCGCAATTTTCCCCCAAGAGCACAACAGGAACATGCTCTATTTTCCTAGGACTGGACTATGCCCATCCCAAATGTATTTTATTATTACGCACTTCAAAGCAATGTGGCCAGTTTAAGACCTCTGATCACTCACTCTCAAAGTAACTTTAAATCTCACACATCCAAACACTTCTGGGAAAACCTGATACAGATTTCCAGCTGTGTCCTTTCCCTAAAATAATACAGTAATGCTGCCACCAATTAGAGTGTCTTCGTGCCCTTCTAAAGTGGTGTCCAATTATGAAAATTAAATATCAAAATAAATGATAACTATGACCAGAAGTGACCAGGCCAGCCGGGGGAACATCCACCGGGTATAAGCACTCTATTAGCTGTAAAGAACACACTGATTTCCAGCCACAATGTAAAATAATGAAAAAAATTGATAATAAGTAGAATGATTACAAGAATGTAAATCAATAATTTTCAATAAACACCAGAATTCAATAACCAGAAAGGTAAAATTAAACTATATGATAGAAGTCCATCATTTTAGAAAAGCTCTATCTTAATAACTAAGCTTTCCTAATCTAACTAGAGAATACTGTCTCTGATCTAATCTAACACATAACAGCAAGGCAAAGGCAGACTTGCAGTTTTTGGTGAGTTATCTTTCATGGATGTCCACTGACTGCAACTCTTCTCTAACTGCTGTTCTTCACAAAGTGCTCAGTACTATACAAACTGCACAGCTTAACAGTCTCAACTGTCTTATTTTTTTTAAATAACACTCAGCTGTTTGAAAAGGTTCTTTTTCCTGTCAATCAGCTGTTCAAATAATCACCTAGCAACCACAAACATTTCAATGACGTCACCTAGTGTCAGCTGATTCTCCACAGTACTTTAGAATCTCCCTCTCAAACATGTACAATTAGAAATGTATCAAAACACTGACAGATTCTTTAAACAGGCTAATACTTCCTCTTTTAGGGGTCACCACAGTGGAACAATGGTCTACAGAATGATTGGCAGTGGAGTTTTGTGGTGTTGAATTGCCAGCCAAGTACCCACCCTTCCACAGAAGGCACACAGATGCACAAACTCACACCTACAGCCAGTTTAGAGTGCCCATTCCACCTTCAGCATGTCTTTGGGACGAAACCAGAACCCCCAGAGAAAACCCATATGACCACAGGGAGGACATGCAGACTCTGTACAGAAGACACCCCAGCCAAGAATCAAACCAGAAAACCTCTTGTTGTGAGGTAGCAATGGTAACCACTGCACCACTGTGGCCACATTTAACAAAACTTATTTACATTTCACAATTATGCATGCTGACATACAATAAAAGTGAATCTGAGAATATACACAAATCTCCTACCAGACATGCTAACACAGATGACAGTGTTTTCACTTTCTTCTCAAAATGTATGGATGGTGAAATAACTGATTGAAACAAACAGGAATTTGCTTTTATTTTTTACAGGAAGCAGGTGTATTGCAATGCTTATTTTATTTAATGACACTGGGAAGTTGGAAGTCATTCATAAGGTAGAAACAAAAGAAGTGCAGATATTGCATAAAAAACTTGTAAAGAGAGATGCAGAGAATATAATTTGTGTTTGCATGCAGGAAACAGTAAGGGAGAAAATGGCTGAAAATATGAAACACACCAAAGTGTGAAAAGGCAGTGATACTTTTAGAGGAGCTGATGTTAGGCAACAGGACAGCATGGTATACAACTGAGGTAGTAAGAGAGGGTCAGATGAAAGTTGAAGAAGCCATTTTCTCACAGAAATTATCAGATATTTTGACTGTTACTCTGATAGAGGTAATCAGAAGAAGAAAGAATTTCAAAGTATCATGGAATAAGCATAAAATTATTTTGTAGTAGCAGAGATGCCAAAAGGTAACTGGGAAGATTTGCAAAGCTGCTGGTATGGTAATTTCTGCAGCTCATGCTGGTAGCATTGTTCATTTGTTCACAACCTCTGTATTTCAGTGTAGTGTGTGTTGTTATAGCATATCTTCTTAATTAGTTTCTATATATGTTTGACAATCTTTTAAGAAGAGATATTACAATATGAGCCATTACATTCTATTATACGCTTGTAAATTCTGCTATGTACTGCATTCTGCTTTGCTTCTTAACAATCCTATCCTTTTTTAAACACCTTTATTAAATTATCAAAAAAAAAGTCCTATCCTTTTATTGTCTCCTAATAGAAGCTGTTGCTAGTTTGGGGGGGGGGGGGGTAGAAGGCACTGTCTTGAAGTGACAGACATCACATTATGTACTTAACAGTTACAATAGAAGTAATAATGAAATTTAAGGTAACTGATGAAACATAAAATGAGTTTAATGCAAGAAAAAGCTATAGTAAAGCATGCGCTTTCTTTTCATTAGATATTTACCTTAATAACTCAACTTTTTATTGCCATTTATGTGTCTTTTCTATCAGCAGAGCTTATGTATTCAACTGAACATTATACCATTAAACTTAACTTCAAAATGGCTACCATGTAATGTAAAACTTTTTTTTTTAACAACAAAATGTTTTACAGCAATCGTGGACACAAATGGCTCTGTGTGTAGCAAAATGGTTGACTGAACAGGCGAATTGTTTTATTGCATATTTATTTTACTGGGCTATTCTGTACGATATACAGCTGTCAGGCAGTAGAATGATCAAGCTGCATTGAAATAAAACTCTCAGGTTTTCATAGCTCATCTCAAAGTGAAAAATAAAGCTAGCAAAACTGTACAGAGTAAAAGAGTGGAAGCCTGTGCAGTCTGAAAAGAAAATTGCTCATTCAGACTGAGGTGCTTAGTTCAGAATAATAAGAAAACATACGAAAAACAAAACAGCAAACTTTTAGCAAATAACGTTTCATATTGTGCCTAATGTACCAGTGGAGATAATCACGTGCTTCTAAGTATATTACATTTTTTTTTACTAGCTACTTGCCTTCTCCAAAATGGGAATGCAAACAGCAAAGAAAGGCATAGACAGATTTATGTATTTTTTCTGCATATAGGAAGAAGTCTGTTTCTGGGTTTTATCACTTTGAGTCATATAAGGGCACTTTACTTAAACAAGATAGATATTTACTCTAATTTACCACTGAATCTGGTAACAGCAGATTGAATGTCTTGTGGTAAATACATAAGTGCAATAAGGTAGGGGAAAAGGTAGTTCTCTGCACAAAATACTAAGATATGTAGAACAAGTCTACTGCCTTAGTCTGTGGTGGGACTGCAGTAGTTTCAGTATTTTGAATTCTGCTCCAGGATTTGCTCTTCAGTACTTTTGCAGCTGTTTATATACTAGTTTGGCTGCCAGAGTCTTATATTCTGCTTACCATTTACTTGTATTTCAGTGTCTTTCTTTTTTCTTTGCTATAGTTTTTATCTTGTTCTTTGTGTCTGTCCCAGCTCCTCAGTGAGACATTAAGATAAAGTTTCTGAAATTATAA
Source organism: Protopterus annectens (assembly GCF_019279795.1). Lineage (NCBI taxonomy): Eukaryota > Metazoa > Chordata > Ceratodontiformes > Protopteridae > Protopterus > Protopterus annectens. Next base: position 452,126,513 of record NC_056747.1, read on the forward strand.
CCAGAGGACTAGAGCTCCAGTATTGGCTTTATTTGATTGTATCCCTCCCTAGGAAATCTGCTTTTTGCTGCTTGAATTTTTCTTCAACCCTCCCATCCTTTTTTCTGTTGTGATTTTAAATAGCTTTATTTCTGGCTTCTGATCCCTATGGTAGTCTGGGTTCCAAAGTGTATCCCTCCTCACTTCCATTGCTATTGACTATTGTGTAAGCTGTTTAAGTTGTTTGCTCACCTATTGTTTTACATCTATCCATAATACTAAATGACCACCCAGCAAACCAGTATTGCTCTTGAGTAAATTTTATCTATAAAACTACCTTTTAGAACTGAAACCTTAAACATAATGTAGCTATAACTAAGCCACCACATGGTGACATGCTTAGAGCAGTTAGTTTGCACATTAGATATCACTACCATCAAATCTTAGCACAATCTAACTTGGTCTAGAGCCATATCCCAGACAATACCCACAGAAACCTCTGTATAACCCAGTCTATAACCTATAGTAGCCCACCCAAATATTGGTCCAAACAACATGGATATGCAATTTCCAAATATTTCCATAGCCAGCTTGGTAGATATGGGCATCCCCAGACAATGTAGCAATTGTCTCACATTCATAGACCTCCATTTAATCCTTAAAGAAACAAGCATAGTATGCAAGACATGCACATACACAATTTCGTGGAAGCAAAAATCTTGCACACAGCAAGGTTGTGAAGAACATGCACGCACTACATACACTGCACATAATGTTCACCACAGGCAAAGAACAACATATGTGGAAGCATTAAAAAGCAATCTTCCCAAATGTCAAAGACAACCTAAGCCTATAAACAGTAATGCCTAGCCTCAGCAATCTCTAAAGCATTCACCAAAAGCCGCACCAAACTCCATACATATGTGTACACCCAGTGGAACCCTAAAAGCAAAACCCAAAATGAAACCAAACACATTACCCAGGTCTCTTTTTATAGGGGACTTCATTGCAAAATGCAATTGGGAGAGTGGCTTATGGTTAAGGTGTTTGCCTTACAAATGCAAGGTACAGGGTTTGAGTCTCACAAGGGATAATTGGCTAGGCTTAAAATGGCTCCCGAGGGCAGTTAGCCTAGTACTAACCTATGAACACAGATGCCCCACTCACCATACTGAACAAGGGGAGGATAATGGTGAGCTGCTTGTTTGGATCCAGGATCTGCCAGCTTATGCATGCATTCAGTTTATTACACCACAGGTACCACCATGATTCTGTCATAGGCCATGTGGGAGTTAATAACCTGAGACATGCCTCTCTGGACTATATGAAGAGAGACATTATTGATCTGCCTAAGTATTTTTCTCAGTCAGGTATGTGCCTTGCATTGAATCAGCAGTCTACCGTCACAAAGAATGATGCCACAGTACAAACAAAAGGTGATTGACTTCAATAATTAGCTTAGTTTCTTGTGTTTCCCAAGGGTGATTCAATATTCATCAGTATGGGAGGACATGGTTAATAAACCACATTGCTTTGCAAAGGATGGTCTGCACCTCTGAATATTGGTTAAAGCTTTATCCACCCCATTTAGAACCCCTTTTTAGGCAATGCCAAATTGACATACCTGCCGACATAAATAAAACCCAATGAAACCTAAAGGTGATATTGCTCAATGTCAGGAGCCTAAACAAGAAATTCCACATCTTACAAGCACTTCTCACTCTGCCGAATATAGACATTTGTGCTATTATCCAGACATGACTTAAATCCACAGAAAGCACTCTGGCAGTGCAAGGCTTCAATGCCTTCCACACAACTAAGCCATCAGCTGCACAGAGACAAAATGCAGAGGAATCTCTATATACTTTAGCAACAAATATACCTCTATGTTGATTAAACAAGACAATATCCTAGAGTTAATCCATGTGCAAATCATAGCAGACAAAGTCCCATACCATATCCTAGCAAGGTCTAGGTCACTTTCTATGTCTCAAGAACCCCATAGCTCATATCTAGACCTAGTGGAGATACCATTAAACAAAACATCCTATTAATGGGTGACTTTAACTACCCTTGTATAGACTGGGAAACATAAACTACCTCAAACTCACAGGCACAATGACTCCTGGACTGTATTAACACAAATACCCTTGCCAGATAGTGCACACATCCATCAGAGATGCAAACATACTGGACCTGATACTCACCAGTTTGGAAGAGTGCTGCACATCCCCAATGTCATATCCTCACTGGACTAATTTGTCCACTTCAAAATAAAAATCAACTTAGTAACCCCAGCAAACCCTGCAACAGTTAGGAATTATTCTAATGCAAACTACATTTTATTAAGTGATAGTTGTCAAATTTCAGTGGCCTTCCCAACACAGAGTTCACAGTAATCTACATGGAATTGTTTACAGAGACCCTGTACAACCATGTAAATGTCTGTATAGAGGATGCTGTATCCACTCAAAGTAAACCCAAAACAAATTCTAAAAACAAACCACAGTGATGGAATCCTAACCTTACCAGGTTGTAAAATAAAAGGAAAAAAAGAAATCATGGCTTAAATCAGGAAGAATAACTCCCAAAATGAGAAGCACTCACTAGTTAAACTAAACAAGAAACTAAGAGGCTTAATTAAGTTCAGCAAGATCAATTACAAGGTCAAGGTAGCTTTACAGGCTAAAAACAACCACAACACCTTCTGCAGCTATGTCTGTAATCTCAAAGGCAGCACACAGCAGTGTGCCAAACTGGTGATAAGTAATGCCACCTTGACCAGGGCCATATTTCCCATTAGGCACTGTAGGTACAATGCCTAGGGCTTACGTAATTTTAAGGCCTACAAAGGAGGCAAACAAAATGAAAAAAATAAATTAATAATAAAAAAAAGAGTATGAGGCAGAAATCTAATTTATCTAAAATTCAAAATTACATTATAGAACCAACAATTCAAAATTATTAGGTATTTCCTAAGAAATATTCTTTCTTTGACTTTTCCTTTAAGCAAAGTCTTTAATAATGTCCTCAAAGTCCATATCAAGTGTAATGTCACTTTCAATACACAAAAGAGCCAAAGACGATAGGCAATCCTGGCTCATAGTTGAGTGCATATAATTCTTTGATTTTGTTTAAGTTTAGAAAATGATCCTTCCCCTTCTGCATTTGTTCAAATTATTGATAAATAAATCCTCAATGCAATATGTACATTTGGAAAACTTGTAACAAGTTTATCTTTTATTTGGGATTTTATCAGTTGAGTCACTTCAACTACTGACTTATCCTTGTACAGTGACGGAAACATAAGAAATTCATCAACAAAGTCTTCTTCCAAGTCTGATGAATACATATTAAATAAGTCTATGGCTTTCAATTTAACTTCATCTTTTGTTAGAAATCTGTCTGAAAGAAAATCAAAAGTATCATGCAACATACTGTATGCTATATGCCGTTTTGTCATTTATGTAACTTGTATATCTAGAATACGATAAAAAAATGTTAATTCAAAATGCATCTTATTGCAGTCAATTCTTGTACCAATTCTTCTGGTTGTTTCTTCAAATGGTCTGTTTCTTTTCTGATTTCAGTCTTTGCATTGTTTGTAATCAGAGTTTTGAACAAGGTCATTAGCCATTTTTTCAAAATTATCAAATTTATCCTTGACTCGAACCTTAACTAAATAATCCAGAAGTCCAGCATATAATTTCAAAATTGTGCACAACTCAATTTCCGGTTTCTGAAGTGCTTTACTTATTCTGTCAATATTTTTCAGAGTATCTTCCCAAATGACTGTCATTAATGCTATTTCAAAGTTATTTAGCATGTTTATCAAAGCTTTTGCTTCATGAACCACTGTTGTTTTTCTGTTTTTGACATTCTGAGATATCAAATAGTGTTGCACAGATTTGATTGTAATTTATCTTCAGTGATCTGACAGCATCATATCAGGATGCCCATCTTTTCTGTTTACAATTTTTAATTGAAATTGCATTTCTATCATATTTAGTTTAGACCATCTTTGTGGTGAGGCTGCGAATAATGTGTAGAGTGACTGCAAAAAGCTGAAAAAATTAATGGCAGCCAAACAACTTTCTGCAGACATGATCCATACTAAATTTAGGCTGTGAGCAGCACAATGGAACCCATACTGCCAGTTTGTTGACTTCTTTGACTCTGGCTTGGCGTCCAGAATATATCCCACTCATATTACTGGCATTGTCATACGATTGAGATCTGCAATTTGCTATGGCTATTCCACGTTTGTCACATGTAGATGCTACTGTGTCAAAAAGATATTTAGCACTACGTTTTTTAATGGGAACAAACATTAAGAAGCGCTCATGTACTTCACCATCTTTTGATACATAACAAATAATGATAGACAATTGATCTGTGTGACTTATATCTGGGGATGAATCTATACTCAATCCAAAATATTTTGCTTCATTCATTTCAGATTCGATCTGTGTCAACACTTGCAATCCTAATAAATTTATAAATTCTTAATATGTGGTCATAGATAGGTACGGAATATTTCCACTGCCTGGATTTCCATATCATTTTATGCATTCTTTGAGGAAAAAGATCATACACTGACAAAAGATCAATGCACCCAAAGAAATTGCCATTGTTAGGATTGTTATGTATTTGTATGTGAAAACCCAAACCGCTTTCTGCCAGGAGATTAACCACCGCAACTACCCTTCTTAAAACCTTAGTCTAGTAATTACTTATTTTTTGCTTTTCCATTTGCAATTCTCTATCAATTTGTAAAGACTTTTGACATTGTAGCATTGCAGCTATTGCAGTGAGATGTTCTTTTGATTTTTCATGCAACATGATCCTTGCATGTGCATTTTTCCAGTCTTCAAATGCAGTTTAAAACTGATTAGATAACTCATTAAACCCACTTCTAAATAACATGCACACATAACAGAGAACTTTGGCTGTGGACTCTGAAAGTATTAGACAGTCTCTTTTAAATACCTTGCAGTTTACTCATTTTTTTGTAAACAAATTATTTTTTTGCATATCCTACTTTTTTGCCAAACTGTTTAGACATTGATTTCAAATTGGATTCCAAATTTTGAGAGGGCATATTTTGGATGAAGTAATGAATGAGATCTGCATTTATTTCCCATTTAGCTGGATCAGTACTGAAACCTGATGGTGAAACAGTAACGGATGTTTCTTGTTTTTTTAAATCACTCATAGGTTCTACTTTATCTTGATTTGCAGTTACATCAAATGTTGACAGAGTAGAATCCATCTGTTTTGTTTCTAATTTCTCATTAACTTTATCTTCTTTTGTTTTTTTGATCTACAGACTTATGATTGTCACAATTGAAATCTTCTGATTGACAGAGGGTAGCCGTACTGTTGAGCAGCTGTGAAACATGTATATATTTAAGTGATGAACCTTTAATTTTACTCAAGTTCTTTTCAAATTTTTCTTTCTTATTTCTTTTTTCAAAACCAGAATCATGCTTTTGCTTATACCCATCAGACATTTTAAATTAGGTTAAAATTTAATAAAAAAGATTATATAACTTTTTTCAGTAAAAATACATTTAAAAGAAAATATGGATCAAGTCCAATTCACCGTACCAAATTTTGAATGAAACCAAGATTCATTAACAAAAAAATAAATAAATAAATAATTTTCGATTTTCAAATAATAACACAAAGTAAATAATTAATTTTACATAAAGAAATTAAAAATAATAAAGCAGCAATAATTACTAGAATAAACCCTTAACTGAATATTTTTTTAGAATTTTACCCTTAAAATGGTAAACAAAAATTAAAAAAAGCAAAAGTTTATAAAAAATAGCACACAGTTTCTTAAATAGCTTGAATAAAAGATGTCCAAATGATTGTAGTTTATACATGTGACATACACAATTTACTGCCAGTTATTTACTGTCTATTTATCACTTTACTGCAACAGATTTTTACCAGGGATTACATAAATACTGAAGTGTACCTCACTTTCTTCAAGTTCAAACAATAGTGAATAATAAAATACCAGCACAAATGTTGACACCGGACATCTCAGCCTTTTGTTGAATAATCTCGAAAAATAAACTCCCTAGTTCAGGCACACTCCCAATGCAGAGTTGACAGAACCAAGTTGTCTGTCCAGTGCCGAGATGTCCACTTGTCCAGTGCTGACTCATCTGTGTCTGCACAAATGATGAACATGTATTCTGCATGCCACTATGTGAGGCAATTGAATAACACATACAGTTATATAAATTAGACATGTAAAAATGATAGTTCTCAACGGTTTACCTTCATAAACTTGAATCACAGTGGTTTGAGTGCTCATATGAGCGACTTGAAACTATGAAAGTGAAAGCGTCGACAGATCTTAATGTTTGAAAAACAGCAAATCAAAAAGCAGACTCGCTGTTTTTCAAACATTAATGTCAAACAAAAAAAAAAAAAACAAAGTGTAAATCAGGGGGGCAAGCTCCCCTGCACACCCCCCTACTTTATTATTCTAACTCCGAGATCGCACTACAGTGGGAAAAGGAACCATTTCCCAATCCCCACTATAGTGCAATCTGCCCCACAATGTCGAATGTGCAATGAGCGAATGTTACTGTGTGTTCGCTCATTGCACATTCAAACCTTTTTTCTTTCGGCGTTTGCAAAGTTTGCAAACAGCCTTTCTAATACTTGCTGTTCGCCCAACTGTGTGTCACCTTTATAAAGGTAAACCTGCTCAACTGACTTCATCAGTCACGTGGTTTAACAATATAATAGTTGTGATTCTTCTCCTTGTTTTCAGTGACCATGATCACTTCCCACTTAATTGGTCACATAACAGACTAATAATCCTGATTTGCTGAGTGAGGAAAAAGGGGTACATTTGGTGGTGGGAGCAAGTGATCATGATAAGTGGTAAGATCATGGGTAATGAGAATGTCATGTCAGTCATCTTAATTCCGAAGGTGTTTATTCCTGTTTTTGCACAGCTTGAAGTGAAAGTGACTAAGGCCTAAGAATACTAAAATCCGGCCCTGCCACCTTCAATGAGTAGAGTAACATTAAAAATTTACAGCCTGATGAATTTAGCTCACACTTCACCTTCAGTCTGCCTGCCTCACCCCATGAAATACCTACTTGCATGATCCTCCCAACCATTAGCAGGGGACATGTCCTGGTGACGCTCACTAAAGTCAAAACCATAGCCTCAGTGGGCCCCAACAAAATCCCAGGATGCCTCCAAAATAGCTTGAAATATGACCTATCAGGACACCTTTCAACTATAGCCCCAAAACAGGCTTTGCACTGTGAGAATGAAGGACTGCCAACAGTTATCCTACTTCACAAAGGAGAACAATCAACTGACCCCTACAGACCCACTAGTCTGATAAGTCTAGTATGCAAAACCATGGAACAGATTATCGTGGAAATGACCACCAAAGACATAGCCAACCTTCAGACACTGGACCCAACCCCATCTGCTTTTGTTAAGGGAAGGAAATGCCTACTAAACTGGGTGGACTTATCTGAGAAGATCACTAAGGCAATGGATGAGGAGAAAAATGGTGCCTACTGCCTACCTGAACTTGAGTATGGTGTTCAATACAATACCCAATAGTAGACAAACTCACTCATTTTGGCATAAACCCCTACATGACTCACTGGATTGCCAGCTGGGAGATAGATAAGACCCTGGAAGTCAGTTTGGTAAGACCACCTTCACTAAGAGACCAGTCACTAATGGGGTACCTCAGAGCTCTGAGAGGGGACCACTCCTATCTGGCATGTACGTCTTGGAGGTAAAGGCTAATGTCAAGGGCTTTTGGCTAAGTTTGCAGATGACAGTGAACCGGGAGCTATCCTAGATTCTAACACAGACTAATAACTGGAGGCAAAGTCATGGATTAAAACCCAATGCCAAGAAAGTCAGTATAGCACCTTTTGGGGAAAAAGCCACCCAGGCTCATTACTTCATTGATAAAACACCCCAAGAGTTCATGTGGTAGTCAGGGATCTGGCAACATATGTAGACAGTAATCTGGCCTTTGACCAACATGTAGTCAAGATATTAAGAAAATCATTATATGTTGCCCAACTTACAGGTAAGCACATGTCATCCAGATTCAAGGAAGATATAGTGTTACTTTATTTGGCCATAATCAGACCATCTTTGTGTATAATGCCCCCTTTTGCATGTAACTGACTAGACATATGCAGTAGTTGGAATGCCCACAAATATTCCTTACCAGGAGAATCCAGGGTATGAATACACTGTCCTATGGATATCACCTTAAAGCCCTATCTCTATACTTAGTCTGCTACAAGTTACTGATGTCTGATCTATGCCTGGCATACAAGGCATCCTCATATCCAGCTCTGAAGGACCTTTTGCACATCTGCAAAACGAACAGCATCAGAACCACTACATCCAAGGATTTAAATTTTGTTTGCCACATAAATAGGACATGTTGGTGAGACAGATATGTGTCTTAGAGAATCCCCCTCCTCTGCAACAGGCACACATTTCATTCCTAACCCTATTTAAGTGTAACCTTGACCAATGGATGGGAAATTGGAAATTCTCTCTGGGTCTGGCCTCATGTTTCTGATAGACAGAGGCAGACAATAACTATGCTCAAACTACCCCCCCCCCTTCCATAGCCTTTAGAAACTTCCTAACATACCCTCTTCTAATAAATGCCCATGATACATAGGGAAAATTGAGTTAAGTTGTGTGGCTAGGCTTATAAAGACCCTGGTGGTCTTTAAACTACTATATACATATGAACATAAACTATGACTGAGATATGTAAACTGCTGTGAACTTGGTATGTGCTACTTTTAGCACTCCTAGATGACTTTTCACTGGACACCATCTATTGTTATAGCAATACAGCACATATATGCACATCTCCTCTGGCAAATAGTACAGAGGACTGAACTTACTAATGAGCGGTTTTGTGTGCCAAGGGTACAGGAATTGAATCTTTCCACCTTCATTCACCTACTGTGTGACCTTGACAAAACCACTTAACCAGACAGTACTTTAGGGCAGTTGGGAGTTTGGGCCAGGCTAATTTAGGGTCTCTTGTACTCCATGTCTGCTTACTAACTACCTATGAATCTATGGACATGCTTTCAAAAACTGAAAATGATTAATTTCTCCAGCTTTTAGTAATTTTCACTGTTTGCAAGGGTGTCTAGAGCACTGTCACTTTAGTGTTTTCTTATTAAATTGCTGTTTACTACTCTAAGTAATGATTTGAGGGGGCCAACCATTACTAAAAAACAGAAATAATACTTTGGCACAGGTGTGAACACTTGCCAGTCAATGAATGCTGTATCTCAATGAAAAGCTTTCATATGACTGGAGGAGGTACCAAATGTACCATATACCATGCCAACTTGAAATTCTCTTTCTTTATTTTATGCAGAACAAGAAACTTGATGAAACTCCAGTCATGGTGGAAAATGGATACAAGTTAGTGGAGACAGAATTTGGTGCTATTATAATCAGACTGACTGCTTCTTTAAAAAGTAAACGTGTTTCTTTAGCTTCCATATACCATAGCTGCATGGATACCTTTGTTGCACTACTGCTCTGTGGAATGTGACTTTAGAGGACAGCGGAATAGAGAGGAGCAAGCTGAATAATGGTACCAGTAAGAGTATATGGCTTTACAGCAGAAGCATTGTGTATCCCCTTGATTCAGCAAGCCCTGCATGGTGTGCAGGACTAGTGCAGGAGCTCCAGCAGGCAATATGCCTGCCATTCGATCCAGGAATAAGCTGCAGGGACGTGCACGAGCACTCCTGCACAAGTCCTGCACAGACTCAGCTCCTGTATGCAAATTACCCCATTTGCAGGTGAAATCCATGCAAATGAGGTGAATTTGTGATCCAGGAAGGTGCCAGCCGGCATTGCAGGACTAGTGTAATCTGCAGAAATGTACTCAGTTAGGAACCGAGTACATTTCTGCAAACTACAAAATGGAGCCATGACAGCTCCAAATAAAGGGTGTATATAACGTGTAAAACATGCCAATGGCCAAATATGTGGCCATTGGCATGGAAAACAGTTAAAAAAACCTTTTATTTATTTTTAGCCGATTTCAGCTGTTTAAGTGTAGGGCAGCAGTGGGCAAATGGGATCGGGTGAAAAAAAAAAAAAACCTGAAAGAAGCATTCTAACCAAAATCACTATTTGGCCATTATACTCAATGGCAGGCAGAAGACAATATGGCCAGTGAATAGTGGTTGCTAAGGGGGTAGGCTCAGTGTGAGACCTGTAACTATGCATCAGCAGGCAGTCCTATGCAAATGAGGGTAATGATACTGAATCCCAGACTTCCCCTCAATGCTAGTCAGCACCCAAAAGTGTAAGAGCAGAAATAGCTTGGTGTAAGCCTAGGAGTTAGCTGACATCATAGGGGTGTGTGTCAGGAATATTGTAAGCAGATTGGAGCCCTGTGGCTCGGGTTTGCCCTTAGCTTAGCAGAGCTAAGCAAGGGGGTGTGTCTGAGGCTGCCTAGCACTCTTTACAATGCCTAAGTGGGTGTGCGCGCCGCGCACCGGGTTTTAAAGGGAAAAAAAAGTAAACCAGGAAATAGCAGGTCTGTGCACACTTGAGCACTGTGTTTGTGCGGCGTGCCTCCAGGCTTAAACAGGAAGGCAATGGGAAGGGAAAACAGCAGGTGTGCCCCCCCAATCCTAAGTAGAAATGTAGTAACAGTCATTTGTGCCCCCCCTCCAATCTGACTGTTACTACATTTCTACTTAGGATTGGGGGGGGCACACCTGATTGTTACAACATGTCTACATCGGATTGGGGGGGCACACCAGACTGTTACTACATTTCTACATAGGATTGGGGGTGGGGAGCACCTGACAGTTTCTACATTTCTACACAGGATTTGGGGGGCACATGATGACCTGAGGTGGCCAAGTTAGCAGGATAGATTGTAGCATTTGTACAATATGCAGGTATGTGTGTGTTAGGTTGGTGTGTGTTTCATATTGTGTGAGAGGCATGCTCACACATGTAAAAAATGAAGCCCATGTCTGCCAACAACAGTGGACCATACATATCTGACAGTTGCAGATGTTAGTGCATACACCCCTCAGAATGCACCAGTCATGCTTTGCACACACATTGGATAGGAATACACACATGTATCCAAGGACAATACACTATAATATGGCAAAAGTACACATACATAAATGTGTGGAAGAGAGTGACAGTGACAAAGAGCCTTCCATCATGAGGCCTGTCTCAGACAGCACACAGCCAAATGGCTACAACTATATGATGTGTAAATGTCACTCACTGTAGAAATTAGCCACTGGTATCCCTCAGCATTAAATATTCTGTGGTGCTAGTGCTAGCTGTGCAACATGACTGTACAAATCAGTAGTCATCTAGCAGTTGTATACATGTACCTGTGGAATATAAACCTGCGTGTGCCTGAGTGTGGTGTGTCTACCTCTAGATGAATGGGTTATGGCCCATGCACACACATTGCCCTCCCCATAGCCCTGCTATGGCAAGCCTGCTGATGTCTATCACTGTGAAATACACATTTGGGGAAGGGGTAGCCCAGTAATCTCTGTGGCCTGCCTTATAACTCTGTAATGCTGTAGTATGATAAACTAGTTAGATGAGAGTTCTAATCCCAGACATGGCAATTGTCTGTGTGTGTGTGTCTCTGTCTGTGTAGGGAGCAAAGCTTTTTAGGCTAGTCACACTCACTACAATTCAAATGCCCTACTTTGTCAAGCCTGCTGATGTCATTCACTTTGAAATACACCTTTGGGAAAGGAATAGCTCCCTAATCTCTGTGGCGTGTCCTATAACTACATAATGCTGTAGTATGATAAGCTAGTTCAGTAAAAGTTCTAATCCCAGACATGGCAACTGTGAGTGTGTTTGCCTGTGTAGGGAGCAATACTTTTTAGGCTAGTCACACTCACTACAATTCAAATTCCCTACTTTGTTAAGTCTGCTGATGTCATTCACTTTGAAATACATATTTGGGAAAGGGATAGCCTGCTAATCTATGTTGCACGTCCTACAACTGCGTAATGCTGTAGTGTGATGTAATAGTTTGGTAGGGGTTCTGTTCCCAGATATGGGAAATGTGGATGTGTGTGCTTGTTTGTCTGTGTAGGGTGCAATGCTTTTGAGGCCATTCACAGTCACTGCAGCCTTCATTGACCTACTTTGGCAAGCCTGCTGATGTCATTCCCAGTGAAAACACCTTTGGGGAAGAAATAGTCCAGTAATCTCCGTGGCGTGTCCTACAATAGTGTAATGCTGTAGTGTGATATAGTAGTTTGATAGGGGTTCTATTCCCAGCCATGTCAACTGTGGATGTTTATTTGTTTGTGTAGGGTGAAATGCTTTTGAGGCCATTCACAGTCATTGCAACCTCCATTGGCCTACTTTGGCAAGCCTGCTGATGTAATTCCCAGTGAAATACACCTTTGGGGAAAGAGTAGTCAAGTAATTTCCATGGCATGTCCTGTAACTGCATAATGCTGTAGTGTGATAAACTAATTAGGTAGGAGCTCTAATCCCAGACATGGCAAGTGTGTGTGCATGTTTGTGTGTGTCTGCGTTTGTCATTCGTATCCTGTGTGTTGGGGGCTGTAAGAGTGTAACAACTGGACTCATTGTAAAGTAGGATTTGCAAATTTCTTATATGGTAGCCCTATTATATGTCACAATGTCCACCTTACAAGGATAACAGCTGTCAAATAGCCAAGAGGCTGGGGTGCAAATCCATACCCCTACATGTGACATCAAGGCCTGGTGAACAATGTAAGCAACCCTTGTATTACCCAGAGAACACTCTCAACCCATGTCTCATACACAAACACACTTGCCTAGGCAGCAACTGCTATGTTGGTTAGTATCCTGCATATTGCCCACAGATAGTAACCATGGTGTGATTGCAGTGGACTACAGATGGCATGGCACCCTGTCCAAAAGTACAATAGGCACGTAATTACAAACAGTGCGCCTTCACTATGCTCCCCACTGGACACCTGCAACAACTGTGGTGCCATCAAATTTGACCCACAAAGGACATACCATGCCTTAAACACATGCCCTGTATGGACAGATGCCACTGACACCAGGGAATACCTGTATCATGCTATCAGTGTAGGTGCAGGGTCAACCTGCTGTCCATTACCAGTTACCACCACATGAGGTTAGGACTGGCACATCTGATGATAACAATCTGTATACAGAACATGGGTCAGACACCCCAGGTACAGTTCCACATGTCACTGTACATGCATGCGGGACATGTGCTCATCCCAGACACCGTCCACGTCATGGACTATAGAACACATACATGGCAAGCATTGCACAGCACTGGCCACACACAATAGTAACCCAGGTGACTGGATGGTGAATACAATACCCACCTGTGTGGGCCAATCCAGACACTACACCCCTGAGCCACACTGCAGACCATTGTCATGTGGCCTGATGCCAATGTATACCCTTCACCTAGCCTTGTATAGTCTTCTGGCACAGTCAACCACTACACACCCATGAAGCAATGTACCCATGCATGTCAGTACTGGCACCCTGTGTCTGTGTGTGTGGTATATGATGCTTTCGACCACATTCACACTCACTCTAACTCCCACTGGCATACTGAAGCATGCTGTCTGATGTCAGACACCTTCACATACCCTTTGCCCATATAACCTCCAGATAACCCCTGTGGTGCATGTGATATTTGCGTATTACTGTATTGTGGCAAACTAACTAGTTAGGAAGTGTATTCCTGACCCTGCCATGTGTGTTAATGTGTGTGAGTCCCTGAGAGAGTCTGGCTGTGTTGACGTTGACACCTGTTCAAGTGGACAGGCACGTGTACTAAACCTAACGTATCGCTACTATAGCACTGTTGCAGATGTCACTCACCATCACATATACCTTTGGAGAGCTCCCCAACATGTAAGTTATGTGGCGCATACAATAACTGCATAGACATGTGATCACAATACATAGTCAGTCAGGGGTTTGAAACCCCATACTGGTAGGTGTGTGACACAAACATGCTTAGGTTTTACTCTCCTACCCCCTTCCTGACTTACTTTGTCTCTGTCTGTCTCTCTCACTCCCTCTCTGGTGGATGTGGAGAAGTACACCTGCTTTGCTTAGGCAGAGGCTTGTGTTTTGTAAGTGATGCTCATGATCAGCTGATGGCCTCTGCATGAATTGTAGCCCTTCTCTAGCTGATTGTATGTGGAACAGCTGTGGTAACATTCTTGTAGCCAATTGCATGGAAACACACTCCAATATCTAGGAACATCATGTTGGTGTTGGGCCCTTTCATTTACTTTAAACAGGACCTAGAGCTGGTGTTTGGCAAACAGCATCACAGATGGTTTTGGGATTTACCTCTAACAACATACATTGTGGAAACAGGTCAACAAACAGGAGGCGAGTGTGCCAGACATGACTACAGAATGTAAGTGTTGCTATTCTGCACTTGGAGTAATGTTGGTTTAGCAGGGTGCATGTGGATATGGCTGGTCTACATGTTTTAATACCTGTCATGACAGTGCTATGTTTTTGATGAAACTCCCATCTGTAGGGTCATCTGCAGACTGGGCAGTGTGTGGAGCCTTTTGTTTCTTGTGTTACTCACAGAACATCTATCTGAGAACTGCTTGAGGATTGCAGTCAGTACATGGTGACAGCCATGAGAGCTACTGACTTCATATCCCTCATAGGACATATGTCACAACAAACCCTGGTATGACAGTAAATGTATGAGGTTATCACAGCAACATGCCAATATTGGGCCAGTGTTCATAGGTCCAGCAACAAGTCTGTCAGCCTTTGTACATATGTCAAGCAGTAAGAGGTGCCTATGTTCTGCACACCATTATTTATTGACATCATACCTGATAACAAGCCAGTAAGATATCAGACTGCTAGACATGTTATGTATAGTAGGGGTTGTTTCTGAGGACATAACTTGGGCATTCTGCAGTTGTGTGTACAGTACTGGGGGCTGTGTACTTAGGGTGATTGTCAACAGCATGTGTATTGTGCATATGTACCTTGGGCTGTGCACAGACTGTGGTAGATGCCATTGTTCTTTGTACTGTTCTATCTGATGTTACATGCTACTCCAGTGTATGATACCCTATTAGCTCACATGTCTGTAGGGCCAGACACACATGTGTCCCATACCACAGACAGCCATCAGGCCACACTGTGCCATGCCTCAGTGTATGTAGGGCTAGTGTGTGAGTGGCACATATGAGGATGGTGTTTATCAGACAGTCCATATAGAGTCATATTAAGCTTGTGTATCATATATGTCTGTACCTGTGTTTACATTGGTTGTGGGTATGCACTTTCTCACAGGTGTCTATTACTCTGTGCTGTTACATGCATGTAGAGCCCACTATAATCGCAGGTGCATGTGTATTCCCCCATACAAAATGTAGTCCAGTGTTGTGGTAGTCTGCCTGTAGTTTGCACAGTGCTTTGTGACATGCCTAGCAGCCTAGTGTAATTACCCAGTCTGCTGTTATTTCCAGTTATTTGCAAGACATACTGCTGGCAGGCCACCATAACTGTTGTGCATTTCTGACAAAGCAGTGGGATTCTGTACAGATGTATGTCACTAACTACTGCATAGTATGTGGCCATGTGACCTCTGCACCACCAGGTATTATGTGTCAGGACAGACTGGCGTGTGTGCATGCATATATTGTGTGGGCATATGTAGTCCAGTATTTACATGATATACCCATGTACATGGCTATTAACATCCACACTGGGAGGTGTGGTCCACATATCTTGCATGAAGGGGATATGTTTACACCTCTGGACTGACCACAGAGTGCCAGACTGTCCACATATATTGGTCATATCTCTGCTGTAGTCCACAGAATCATTACTGTACTAGCAGGGGTACTGTACTATGATGTCCTTAGGATG
Organism: Protopterus annectens; assembly: GCF_019279795.1. Lineage (NCBI taxonomy): Eukaryota > Metazoa > Chordata > Ceratodontiformes > Protopteridae > Protopterus > Protopterus annectens. The sequence continues at coordinate 452,142,468 of NC_056747.1, forward strand.
TCTGTCAGTAGCCAATGGCACCCATGTCAAAAGCAGATGAGACCTCCCACACACAACATGTCTGTTAAGACAACCCCTATTACAGTAGCAACAGTCTACATATATACCTGCAATACATTATATGACATCCCCTTGCACTAAGTGGTTGGGGCTATTGGTGTTGAGGTAGGACTCCACTCCATGTTCTGGACATATGGTAAACATATATGTATATATATATTTATCCATATATCTATATAGATTTATACACATATGCATATCTGCATGTATATATATATATATATATATATATATATATATATATATATATATATAAACACTCAAATATATACATATGCACAGCAATATATGTCTACACATATACAGATATAGATATATATGCACATATAGTTATGGATATCTGTAAGATAATGCTCAACAAGATATTAAGGTTGAAGTAACTTTGCTACAAATATGCAACATAAATAAGTATAAAATAAAGCTTGCTTAAATGCAGAAACAGAGTTTAGTAATATGTTATTAGCATCCATGCTAAATGACTGTGGCTTAAAAAAATAAGGAACTTGCTTATGAGTGTGTTACACACACATCAAGAAAGCTGACTTCTTACAGACATGACAAGAATGTAATTTGCTTTCTTTAAAGTACTGACAACAGGACATGTTTCTCTAAGAAACTTTAAAAAAAAAAACAGGACATGTGTTTATCCACAAGGCGTTTCCTTAAAAATATGCTTTTCTCCACTTATCAGCATTTGCACAAGAACAGATGTGTCAGCATTTGCGTCATCAAGGCAGTATCTTTCCAAAACCAAGAGGGTGTGTGTTTAACTAAAAATATATATAAAGTCTGTATTAAATCTAGTTATGTTAGGGGTATGGTAGGGACACATTTTGTCCTGAGGTAAATGTTATATCTCTCACATCATCTGTACTATATGAGAAGTAAAGTAGAACATTTTCTGAAGCTGTAACAGAAGTATGTGTGGTTTATTATAAAAGTTATTGATTACTGCTCTTAAAGACAGGTACTGCAAAGTATATTCTCTCATCAGTGTATATTCTGCAAGTTTCTGTATGCAACAGACTGTGAATGCAACTATAACCAGACTTTGATTCCAGCCAGCAAGACTGAGTGTCTTAAGAAGACTTCAAATCCATCACAGTATTTATTTATTTATTTATTTTTTATTTTATTTATTTTATTTTACATTTGTTGACCGGGCTAGTCTAACTGGATATATGTCCATTTTCAGTAGAGGCCCAGGGAGAAAAGCTCCAAGGAAAAAACTTACAATGTAATAGAGAATAACATCAAAACAGTTTTATACAGCAATGATTGTACCATAAAAGCAGTATAATTTTAGCATAACATGTTAGCTAAAGAAATTCTTAAAAGAATATAAAAAATAGAAGAAATAAAAGTTTTTTTTTTTTTTTTCAGTTCTAACCTACTCATAAGTTGGTTAAAGTATACTGCATTTACATTTACAGTTTACATTTGTTGACTGGGCTAGTCTAACTGGATGCAAGTCCATTTCCAGTAGAGGCCCGGGAGAAGAGTTCTATGTATTTGTACAGAGTAAATAGATGCTAAAAGAATAGAAGTTGTACAGTGTTGTCAAAGAGATCAAAGAAAACATAAGATAATACAAAAGTTTTAACTAATACTGTATAATAGTAATCCAGTTCTTTAAGGTACAGAGATAACTTTTACTTATATACATATATACATAAAATTTGTGTACTATAGGATATATTGTTAATTTGTAATAGGTAGTAGATGAAGGAAGGGTGAGATGAGTAAGTGGGGGGGGGGCAGAATTAGTCAGGGTTAGTACAGGAGCACAGCCAGTGATTATTGAGATATGGTTTTAGTTGTTTTTTAAAAAGAAAAAGATAGGTCTGAGCTGTGATATCGGAAGGAAGTTGATTCCATGGTTTTCCTACAGAGTTGGAGAATAAGGAGTCACCTGCTGAGTTGTTGGAGTTAGTAGTATTAATCAGCTGTTTGTTTGAGGAACGTAGATTTTTGAGATTGTTATAAGGTGTGATAAGGCTAGAGAGTATAGGAGTGTTGCTAGGTTGATACAGGGTCTTATGAGCTATTGTGAGCTGGTGAAATTGAAGCTGGTTAAGGAATTCTAGCCAGTTTAATTGTTTAAGATTAAGGCAGTGATGTGTTCTGAAAGGAGAGCCTGTAGCAAATCTAGCAATATTATTATAAGAAGTTGTTAGTTTCTTTAGGTTATTTTTTGAGATATTAGTATAAATGGGAGCGGTGTAGAGCAGAGTGGATAAAAGGTGAGTTCTAGCTATAGCAGACCTAGCTACTGGAGTAAGAAAGAGTTTGATTCTGTAAAGGGATCCCAGTTTCTTATTAATTAATTTTATTGCAGTGCTTATGTGTATATCAAAATTTAGATTGCATCAGAGTAACAGCACAGTGCTTTTTAGCACAGTGTTGGACAGGACCTCTAGTATATTTTGTTACAAAAGAATGTAATAAACGTCTAAGAGACAGACACAATGAATTCAGGAAGCTTAGACAAGTTATACAAACATTTTTCCAAAAGTGCATAGGAGTTTCAGATTCAGCAGAACAAGTTCATGAGACGTCCAGGCAGACCATGAGGAAACTCTTGAACAACAGTTACAAGATGAAGAAAATAGATTAGCTGAACTGACAGAGACTGACTTCCTACATACTTTGGGAAAGAGCAGGAAACTACAGCTGATCTGTACAAAAGAGATATATTTTATAATATGTTTGTGTTTTGAAAATGGTTAAGCATGCATGGTAGGATGGTACAATACAAATCATTCTCTAATGTTTAAACTTCCATTCAATTAAAGCAAGATATTTATCAGCACTACAATAAGGTAGAGCATATGACTACCATTCTCATAGCATAGTCAAAAGGTAAACAAAACAGTTCTAGTGTATAAAAAGTAAATAAAAATAGTTAATAAGAGTAAAGATTTAAAGTCACAACACTGACATGCTTTTATAAAGATTTAAAGTGACAAGACTGACATGCATGTATTTTCTTTTTATACAGTGCACAAGAATAACAGGCAGATAACAGCAAATATAAATAATGTAAATATAAACGTGTTAGTTAAGCTAATATCTGTTTATTTTTACATTTTTTTTATAATTGTATAGTAACACCACACCAAACAGTTAAAGTTCTGAATTTTAAAAAGAAATAAAATCACGAATGGTATTACTCAAATGAATGTCAGAACAGTTAAATAAATAAATAAAAAAATACTGAAATCAAAAGTTAAAAAAAAATGAAAGCTAATTGTAAAATAATGTTTAGTTTGCATAGTTATACAAATCACAAATCTAATACTAAGTGTTTTATAACTGCATTTTACTAACAGATGATTAAAGGAAAAATGCTAAAAAGGGTTAACTGAAATGTGAGCTCAGACCTTTCTAGACTGGATGAACAGCTACAGGAAATGTTGAAAAGATAAGATAAGAAACAAGACTGCCAAACAAGTGGCTTACGTTTTTCTAAAAACGTATTATTAAAACATAATTGTTAAAATGTTCACATGCAACACTATTTAGTAATTATAATAAAACATCACAATTGTGCATATATGTCACTGATAAAAGTAAAAAACTTAGTTACATCAAGTATAGCCAACAGATGGGTTATAGTATACATACAGTTCAAATAAAGTATACAGGAGGGTACAGATAACTACTAGTAGAAGTAGACAGCAAAGGCAACAGCAAAAATGATCAAATCAGACAAAGGTCTATAGTTTAATAACCTAATAAAGCAAATGCATAACCAAAGTGTTGGGCTGACATACATTATAAAGCAAATAAACAATACTACAGTACTACAGGGGGAGGGGTACTTTCTCAGTTTTACAATGCCTGTGTGAGCAGCATTGCAAAAGGGTATAAAATAAAGCTAGAGGAAGAAATATATCATTCCTTCTGGACAATACTCTTTCAGAGGGAGGGGAAAAACAGATATTAGTGCATTAGAAATACTGGATTAAACCTGACAGGATAAGATATTTTACAAGTTGCTAATAGCTATTATTCTAGTTATTGTTTAGCATTAAATTGTATTTACAACCTGTTAAACTGTAAAGTTATACAACAGATGACTTAAAATTGCTTTATTAAAGGATATACAAGAGAAAGTAAAGATTTGTAAAAAATTGAACAAGAATGGTCACTATTTTTAATATGTTTTTGGCAAGACAATATTGGTATGCAAAAAGCATAGTTGCCTCTGGTGGCAATTTCACTAGATACTTCTAAAGACACAATAATTTTCCAAGATTTTGCTTGATGTCAATGTTATTAAATTTGTAGATTGGACTATGTACAAGTACAAAATAATTCAGTACAAATGAAATTAATGTCTAGCAATGAATATGTGTGAAAAACCATGTTTAAAAAAAAATTGAGTCCAGGATAGCTGCTAGATTGAAATGCATGAATAGCAAACAATCTGTGTAAATACATACTGTACATTGTAACAAGTTCAAAAGTAATTTGTCAAGTTGTAATTTTATTACTAATTGTAATTTTATCACTGGTTTTTAGACCATCATTTTATCTGTACTAGTATTGGATACCCCAGTTAAAGGAAAATTATATTAAAATATTGTACTCATACAGCTAATGGACTAATATGTATACATCATGTTTTTTTAAATCCTCAAGTATTAAATATACTGAAATAATTGCATTCAAATATTTATTTTCTAAGCCCAGTTCAGTACTTTATGTTCACTTCACTGTCAACCAAGATGTTAATAGACAGTTCAGAGACATGACCACAATGTTATGGTTAAAATGACATTGAAACATTGACGTTGGTTAACAAGGCTCTATCTAAAGCTAAAAACACTGCCTCCATGGGACCAGATGGTGTCCCAGGCTGTGTCATACGCGAGCTCCAAAAGGAATTAACCCCGCATCTTAATACCCTGTTCAGTCTCAGCCTCTCCACAGGATATGTGCCAATAGAATGGCGCACGGCAATGGTGGTCCCGCTACACAAGAGTGGGGCCACAACTGACCCTGGGAACTACCGACCAATAAGCCTGACCAGTCTGATCTGTAAGGCTATGGAGCGAATCATTATGGAACTCATAAATGGAGAGATTAGGAACCTCCAGTCGCTGGACCCCACACAGTTCAGCTTCATCAAGGGCAGATCATGCCTCCTGAACCTGGTGGATTTCTTTGAGACAGTTACTCAGGCTATAGATAAGGGAAAGGAGGTACACACGGCTTACCTTGACCTTGCTAAAGCATTTGACACCATTCCCCATTCAAGTATTATTGATAAGCTCACCAGCCTGGGCATAAACCCTTACGTCACAAGATGGATCATAAACTGGCTCTCGGACAGATCCCAGAAAGTAAGAGGAGTGGGATCTATGTCCGAATCCAGACCAGTAATGAGTGGTGTGCCTCAGGGCTCTGTCCTGGGGCCCCTCCTGTTTGGCATATACTTCTCAGAAGTACAGGCAAGCATGGAAGGGCTGTGGCTGACTAAGTTTGCGGATGACTGCAAACTGGGTGCTAAAATAGAGTCTCCGGCCGACATGGAGATCCTCCAGAAAGGCCTAAATGAGACTGATGCATGGTGTCAAAGCCATGGTCTCAAGCTAAATGCAAAAAAATGCGTAGTAATCCCCTTTGGAAAAAACAGAGTACCCGTAAACTACAACATAGATAATCCCTGAAATCTGAAGAAGAAATAAGGGATCTAGGGACTCAAGTAGATAGTCAGCTTTCCTTTGATAACCATGTTGCCAAAGTGGTTAGAAAATCCTTCTATGTGACCCATCTGATCACGAAAGGGTTTGCATCAAGATCTAAGGATGTAATGGTGCCCCTCTACTCTTCCCTCATCAGATCCATTATTGAGTACAATGCACCAATTGGAATGTACCTGGCTAGACATCTTCAGCAGCAGGAGAGACCACAAAGGTACCTAACCTGAGGATTACTGGCCCCAAACAGTTGCCCTATGCAGCACGATTGAAAAAGCTAAGACTGTTCTCTGTTGCATACCGCTTTCTCAGAGGTGAACTCTGTCTAACTTACAGAGCCATGTCCAACCCAGAATTGTTGAACATGCTCCATCTTAGCAAAACCAAATCTACTCGAGCTACACGTTCTAGGGATATAAACCTCAACACAACAATGAATAGAACATGCTGGAGGGATAGATTCCCTTTGCAGAGACTTCCCTTACTATGGAACAGGGTCCTGATCTACATAAGACAGAGCCCCTCACTATCACTCTTCAAGAACCTTGATGAGTGGATGGGTAACAGAAAGTTCACACCGGGGATCGCACCAACAGCACTACTAGATAGGGGCCAAGGGTACTAGCTGCTAGTACAAGGGTCTAGAGAACTACTAAAGGGGTGGTGAATACCACACAATGTGGCTGGGCTAATATATGCCTTTGGGCAGATAGCCCAATACCAACCTATGAACCTATGAACCTATGAACTGTATATTTTCAGCAGTGTAAAAATGCTTGGAGTAGCACATAGTTTTTGCCTCTTATAGATATTAGTCTATCTCTAATCTTTTGATATAAATTAATCAATAAAAGTAAAGATTTAATTCAACAGGTGCAAAGAGTTAATAAAAGAGTACTATGTCATAAATTAAATTCTGTGATTGCAAAAGAATAAATTAATCAAGTTAAAAAATAAAACTAAAGCAGACACAGCCCATAACTGATGAAATATTTTCACAAAATGGTTTGTAAACGAAAAAGTTGTTAAATACATTCAGTGTTAGTAGTAATACTTGATATCACTGTATTAACTATGTAAAATTGCATTTTGACTTGTGCTTCTTAATAAAAAATAAAAAGAGAGAATTGTAAGATTATGCTCAACAAGATATTAAGGTTGAAAGTAACTTTGCTACAAATATGCAACATAAAAAAGTATAACATAAAGCTTGCTTAAATGCAGAAACAGAGTTTAGTAATATGTGATTAGCATCCATGCTAAATGACTGTGGCTTAAAAAAATAAGGAACTTGCTTATGAGTGTGTTACACACACATCAAGAAAGCTGACTTCTTACAGACATGACAAGAATGTAATTTGCTTTCTTTAAAGAACTGACAACAGGACATGTTTCTCTAAGAAAGTTTAAAAAAACAGGACATGTGTTCATCCACAAGGCGTTTCCTTAAAAATATGCTTTTCTCCACTTATCAGCATTTGCACAAGAACAGATATGTCAGCATTTGCATCATCAAGGCAGCATCTTTCCAAAACCAAGAGGGTGTGTGTTTAACTAAAATATATATATATAAAGTCTGTATTAATTCTAGTTATGTTAGGGGTATGGTAGGGACACATTTTGTCCTGAGGTAAATGTTATATCTCTCACATCATCTGTACTATATGAGAAGTAAAGTAGAACATTTTCTGAAGCTGTAACAGAAGTACGTGTGGTTTATTATAAAAGTTATTGGTTACTGCTCTTAGGGCAAGCCACGGTGGTGCAGTGGTTAGCATTGCTGCCTCACCGCAAGAAATTCTCCGGTTCGATCCCAGGCTGGGGCGCCTTCTGTGCGGAGTCTGCATGTCCTCCCTGTGGTTGTGTGGGTTTCCTCCGGGTGCTCTGGTTTCCTCCCACATCCCAAAGACATGCTGTAGGTGGATTGGACACTCTAAATTGGCCCTAGGTGTGAGAGTGTGCATGTGTGTGCCTTCTGTGGAAGGTTGGGCTCCAGGCTGGCAACTCGACACTGTAAAACTCCACTGCCATTCATGAGCAGACAAGGTGATCCACTGTGGTGACCCCTAACTGGGAAAAGCTGAAAGAAGAAGAAGATTGGTTACTGCTCTTAAAGACAGGTGCTGCAAAGTATATTCTCTCATCAGTGTATATTCTGCAAGTTTCTGTATGTGACAGACTGTGAATGCAACTATAACCAGACTTTGATTCCAGCCAGCAAGACTGAGTGTCTTAAGAAGACTTCAAATCCATCACAGTAAGCATCAGAGTAACAGCACAGTGCTGCAGCACTTGTAAAATTTAATTTTTCAGTTATCTACATATGTATCGACATAAATAGGTATATCTGAATAGATATGTATGCACATATAGTCATAGATATCTACATATATATCAACATAAATAGGTATAGCTGTACACATAGGATGTGCATATATATATATATATACATATATATACAAAGAGCTCTACAAATGGCCATATATATGATGCACTATACAGATGTGTACACAGACATATGTATGAATATCACTAAACACAATGAACCACCACACAAAGGGTGGAAAAGTCAAAAGGTATCACCAAGCACAAAAATAAAAATAAAAAAGGAAAGGGCACACCACAAAGCTGAAAAGTAAAACACTGCTTTATTTAAAAGTGATCCAAATGACTTTCACCTGTACATCCCAGGCTTCATCAGAGTCGTGTAAATTAAACATTACTTCCCTTTTATAACTTGTTGAAGTGACATCACAAAATATTAACTGCTGCCATTTTAAAACTGAAAAACGTTCAGTGTATTTAAAAAAAATAATTAAAACTCTTATTGTAACCACAAAAAAAACACAGATGTACAGCATAACAGCAATACAAAAACCATGTAAAAATGTGTGAACATTCAATATTATTGATCAAATATTCAAAGCTCTCTGTTTTAAAAGTGGAACAATAGATATGTTATCATTGATACCTGGAGAAATTCTGGCATTAAGCCTTAGTTGCCACCTTGTCTCACTTAGCTCTAAGGCCAGCTTATGATCGTCACCCCTCTGGTTCTTGACCACACAGTCAATAATAAAGAATAAAAATCTTCTAAAGTTAGTGCAAATACTTGAATGGTTGTAAAGTGCCCTGACAGTTTTCCTAACATGCTCGGCAATTCTGTCCTTAATTTCACGGGTAGTTTTCCCCACATAGAATGCCGAGCATGTACTGCACGTGAAATATTTGTTTGTCTCTGGTATTTTATCAAATGCCAAAGTGAATTTTGTTACCAGACTTATGTAAATTGCTTTAGAAAATAATTTTTTGTTTTTTGAGGGGGAATATTTTTGTCAGGCCCCCGGGGTTGCAATGGGGGTGAAATGTGCCCCCATTTTTTCGAACTTGGTTTTATTGGATTGGGAAAACCAGGTTGTGTTTAAGTCTAAATTCATTCACAAAATATCAAAATATTTGAGATTTCTTGATGCTATATTGATGCTATGGAGAGGTACTAAAATTGAGTTAGATTAATTTTTGCAGTATTTGAACAATAGTACTAGTTACTTATCATTTACTCACAGAATTCATCCCTCAGAGATTGAATACCTAAATATTTTATTTAGGAAAAAAGATGGTTTCTTGACCTCCACAATTTTCAGAAAATTGAACTTTTCTAATGGGTTGTTACACTATGACAGTTGCCATCCTCCCCACCAGAAATGGGGAGTTGTGAAGGGTCAAATGTGTAGATTATCAAGGCTGAGTAGTGATGACAGTAAATTTAGAAGTGAGATATACAAATTGATTGGAATGTTTATGAACAGGGAATACCCTATTAAAATGTTATTACGCATTAAAAGAGAAGTATATAGGTGTAGGTCTACTTTGTTTTGTCCCATTTTGACGCGAGATGCTAGTGTCACAGATGACAACAACAATGTACAAGTAAACAACAAGGTTATGGTAGTGAAATACAACCATGATTGTTTTGAAATACTAAATATTTTGGAGTCTGCTTGAGACATTTGTTTTGATACAACACTTAGACACAAACTAGGTGATAAACCACATATAGTTTATAGCAGAGGCAGTAATGTTAAAGATTTGCTGGAAACCAATGGGTCAAGAACAATTAAATATTACAGGTCTCAGATGTTTAAATGTGGACACTGTAATTATTGTAAATTTATCAATGATGGCCCTTATGTGGCTGTGGAGGGTTACCATCTTACCCTTGACTGTCCTGGTAGATGTACCTGCACTACCATGAATGTGGTATATATAGCAACGTGCAGTACATGCTTGGCATTCTATGTGGGGAAAACTACCCATAAACTTAAGGATAGAATTACCGAGCATGTTAGGGACATTAAAAACAAGAAAACTGTCATTGCACTTTACAACCATTCAAGTATTTGCACTAACTTTAGAAGATTTTTATTCTTTATTATTGATTGGGTGGTCAAGAACCAGAGGGACGGTGATCATAAGCTGGCCTTAGAGCTAAGTGAGACAAGGTGGCAACTAAGGCTTAATGCCAGAATTTTTCCAGGTATCAATGATAACATATCTATTGTTCCACTTTTAAAACAGAGAGCTTTGAATATTTGATCAATAATATTGAATGTTCACACATTTTTTATGTGGTTTTGTATTGCTGTTATGCTATACATCTGTGCTTTTAGTATGGTTACAATAAGAGTTTTAATTATTTTTTTTTAAATACACTGAAAGATTTTTAGTTTTAAATTGGCGGCAGTTAATATTTTGTGATGTCACTTCAACAAGTTATAAAAGGGAAGTGATGTTTAATTTACATGACTCTGATGAAGCCTGGGATGTGCAGGTGAAAGCACTTAGTCATTTGGATCAGTTTTAAATAAAGCAGTGTTTCACTTTTCAGCGTTGTGTTGTGCCCTTTCCTTTTTTATTTTTTTATATGTATGAATATACATGTGTATGTACATGTAGACATATATCAACATATGTATATGTATATATCCATATTCTTGTCATGTGTAAACATCACGGTTGTGTTTACCTTCCCAGATGTATCTCACTGTATGTATCTGATATCTGTACATTATGATATAACAACATATGTGATGCAACAGTAATATCAATAACAAGTACTACACAATTGTGGAAGTCAAAGCAATTGTTCAATACTAATCAATATGTGTAGTGACAGATATATTGGAAAAACAACTGTCTTCACAGTGGTCATGGTGTTGTGGTTAACTGTTGTGACTGTAGTGTACAGGGTCCTGGGTTCAAGACCTGCAATAGCTGTTTACTTTGTTGCTGGGCAGAGCAAGGCCTGTTGGATACAGAGTGGTTAAGGCAGTTTTGAGCATCTTTAAGCAGGTTTGCACGAAGCTAAGCAGTGTTAAGTTATGATTAAATGTACGGGCACTTACACCATGTAGGCATCGCTTACCAGTGTGCAAATCTGCTTAGCTGTTATATTGCAGCACTGCTGATCCCTGCTAAGCATGGCTTAGCCCTGGTAACCAGCTCTCACCACCCTGTCTGATAACATAACAGGGTAATGACATCTGTAATAAGTGTATGTAATGCCATGTACAATACATGCATCTATGTGCTGTCATTACAGTAGAAAGGGGTGTGAGTGTCATATCTGGGACACACAAGTATATGAGACCTGTACAGCACTATTATCTGTGTGAATGTGTTACATACAGGGGTAGTAACCCAGGGTACATGCTGTCACACTGGCATGTAGTGTATCATGGCAGTACTACTGTTGACAGTGCTTTCTCAGGCAACAGTAGAGTGCTAAATGTAGTACTGACAACAAGCATACCTGCAGACATAGCTGCACTCTGAGGCTTCACAGTCATGTTCCTGGTGTGTTAGCTTTATCACAGTACATATCCCCTACTGGATAATGATCCGACATTTGGAATGTAACTATAGACTACCGTCTGTACAGCACAGGTTAGTGAGGGCTTCCAACATGTAGTAATGGCATACATATTGTTGTCAAACATCTATCTGTCGACACATTCATACTACTGCATAGCTACTTGCCAGGCTGATGTATGTCAGTCACTGTACAGATGTGCAGATGGCAGGTATCCTGCTGGGATATGTACAGGCAACCTATGCTTGATTGACACTGACATGTCTGCACAGCTGTGTAATAACTGGCACATATAGGAGACAACACCCTGTATGCACCACATGCCACTGGTACCTCCACTACACTACCACAGTCAACAGAACATGCTTGGGTACAGGTCTCCATCACAGACACTAACCATGTGTTGTAATACATGTTGCATGCATGTCAACTTGGTCACCTCAGTGGCCATATGCAGGAGGCACCCAGAGGATTGGCTGATGCATGTCACTCTCACCCTGACCGTCACCACAGTGGTGTCTGTCGATAGATTGCCATCTGGCATATGGCAGGTGGCATGATACCACCGTACATTCATCCCTTACACAACCCATCTCTCCATGGACAATAGCCAGATACACAGCTATGACCACCTGCAGCGATGCACCCCAGTACTGACACATGTGCACACTTGCATTACTGAAGATAGCAGTGTCTGTGTGTTAGTACACCTGTAGTTGGGAATTCCATGAGGGCCTTCACAACCACAGCAACACCCATTGCCATAGTCAGATGTGGCTGCTGCTGTATAGGACATTAGATATACCCTGTTACTCTCCTCTCCCTACCGGCTACATGAACCTTGCAGTACCAGCACAACAGTGTTGTACAAATGGGTCAATAGGCATGAGATACCCATTGAGTTCTGACAAGTGTGTGTATGTGTGCATGTCTGTATATCTGTAGGGTACAGCATTCCGAGGCCACAAACTCCTATTACAATATGCATTGCCACACAGTAGTACAGATAGTGTTGTTGCTGCCCATAGGTGAGGCATGACAATGCAACACCCTGCTATGCCTGTGGAATGTGCATTAGATGCATATCCCTGTAGTACCACTGTTGTGATATACAATGAGTTGTATCGCAGTTGTGGGCAATGTGTGATGGTGGTTATGCCAGAGTGTCATCATGGGTTCCAGTGAGTACAATATCCACTGTGGGATGTGGGTGCTGTGTACACTGTCATTACACCATGGTACACCTGGTATATGTCCCATGTACCACTTTATGGTGACCACTGTCACCATCAACCATACAGGTAACTGATACTACAATCCAGCCCAGTTATGCATGTGCTGTGTGCAGCCTACCTGTAACACATTGGACACACGGACAAGTTAGTTAGCACTGATAGGCCCATGTCTCTCGGATGTGTATCTGCCTGTTATGTGTCTGTTAATGTGTATATGATGGTATGTCATGCTATGTATTGTCCATATACAACCATTACATCCTCCATTACCATATTGTACATGTCTTGGGATGTTTTGCATGTAAAATGTAACCTGGAACACACCTCACCCTAAATGCTGTGTGGTGTGTGCAAAGAAAGCCACACAGTTCAGTAGCACTACATACCTAGGAAGGGGTCTAGTCCCAGCGTTGCCAAGTAAGAGTGTGCATGTATGTGGATGGGTCTACATCAGGTTGCAGATTATAAATGTCCCAGTGGGCTACCTGTCCATGTGGCACATGCAATAACTGTTATACAAACCTGTGACATGTGTTCACCTGTACCCCGGATATGTCACAGCCATGGTGTCACCAGAGTGCCATACCCCTTGTGGAATATGACTGCAGATCATCCTCCTGCTGACACATGTACACCTACAAAACAAATGGATAATATTATGGAGACCACAATCACCCAGTGTTACTAATATGCATCATTGCTGGACGACTACACTACCTGACATGTATGCATTAAACATTGCTCTTGACAACATGTTACACTGCAGTACATTGGTACACTGTAGTGCAGTCACCATGTGCATCAGAACCATATTAGCCTGTCCTTGCATCGATGTTATGGATGACGGGGATGTGGCACAGGTATCATCATATGCACAGGGTGTGTTGTTGGTTTGCCAGAGGCTGAGGGTGGGCCATACATTTGACACCATGTGCAGGAGTGAGGGGTGTAATTAGTTAAACTGGGCATGGTGATGTGGTGTGTGTAGGTATGGGGTTGCCCTAGGTGTGTCCATATAGTGTGTGGGTATGCATGCACACAGTTCTGCAAAGTGGCTGCCCTATACAGGTGTTTATGGACAGCTGCAGATGATACCTGGCCAGGGTGTGCAGTTCACTGCCTCCGGCCATGGACACGTGGACTGTGCCGGCCAGGGGTTCCATCATGGGCACCTCCAGGTACAGGCCTCGATGTGCTACTTTTACCTGATGATGACAGATGTCCGCTGGAACCAGGTCCCTCCTGGGACTGGCCAGGACCACATGTTCATGGCCTGCTGTGGTGTGGTGTGGTCAGCACCCCCATGGAGTGCTGGGGCACGTGCCACTACGGGAGCACCTTAGTGTCCTAGCATGTCCACGATGACCTCCAGCTGTTAGTGTTGCTGGCCTATGTCCACACAGCTGTCACCGCACTTCCACCACATGTTCAAGCACAGACAAACCGCGGTCGATGAGGCCTATTATCTCACCAAACCATCTATCCATGACCTTGGTATGAGCACGGAGGGCACCAGAAAGTTCATGGAAGTTGTCACTTGCAGATGTGAGAGCAGCCCTCTGCAGCCTCAGGCCCTGTCTGGTGTACAGTTCCATACATGCCTGCATCCCCTTGACAGCCTGAAACATGTGCCTGGTGGTACCAGTTGTGGCGCTTCTGCCAGGGGCATGATGACCAGCAGCCCTACCACGAGCACCCTGGAACATCTGCCTATGTGGTGCCCTGCCAGACATCTGGCTATGCCTGCTGTGACCAGACACAGTAGTCATGGATACCACACTCTCCTGTGCACTGCCACCAACCGCCAACTGTCCCTCTGCTATGGCCACTGGTGATGGGGTATGTATAGGCACTGAAACTGTGTGCAGCGTTTGGGTGGCAAAGAGGGGGATGTCAAATGATGGTGCTGTTTTGGCCCCTGACAACCCCAACTGTGCCTAAACAGTACTATCTTCATCTTCTGCGTCTGTATGGACACCAACATCAGATTGCATGCAGGGGGGACCCTGACCCACCTCACCACCTGTGGGGGAAAACAAGAAATGCACTTTAAGAAATGTACAGCATTGCGTAACAGTACACACATATACACAAATAAACACACACACACACACACACACACACACACACACACACACACACACACACACACACACACATTCCACCTTAATACCTACCTGTCCATGATTTTACAGACAGTCGCACGTTTATTCCCATAAGTTCCCCATCCTGCATCACACTTGGTAACATACACTCATTAATACCACTCATTAACGTATCATTCCTCTAAATGCCTAGACAACTTATCACAACACAAGACCTGTTACTCCATTACCTCCTTGACCCGAGTAGAGTAAGTTTTACATGGCCTCACAGCTGTCATTCAGTGTTCACCCTGTGTATGTCTGGACATCGGGAGCATGACCCCTATATGTGAGGGGCTACTATGTTCAATACATAATGTCACGCTTTGGAGTGTCATGTGTAAGTATTGCTCAGTAGAAGCCAGATATGCTGATCAATCAAGCTATCATGTGACAACTGTAATAAATGGATACATTACCTGGTTTTGTCTAGTAATTCCCCAATGCATCTGTAGTGCTGCATATGTGGGTTGTCATTCACCTCTCTGCTGAATGCGATATTAAGGGTATACCTAGTGTCTACTTTCCCTCCCAATGCATGTTCCATGATACAGACCTTATTATACTATCAGCTGTCCTGTGATTACATATCAGACAAGTATTCCTAGTATCTCATGTGTCAGTCCATGTCCAGGTACTGCACAATCCCAAAGGGAATTACTGCCATATGAACAGCCCCACAATCACACATGCATACATGGACACCCACACAAACACACACACATGCACACACATCCTACATGCATCAACCTCCCTCCACTTCACCAGATTGAACCTACAGACAAAACATACAGGGGAGGTTGCATAAAGATAGTACACACAGTCCTCCCATTACCCATCTGTCAACATGCATAATATATAGTACACAACATCATGCAGTGCAGTTATAGTCAATCCATGCTAGCAACAGTATGATGCATGTGTGTGATGCATGGGCTGTGTTAGTAGGTGATACCTCTTCCCCTGGAAACCACTGCACCCATGTATACAGTATTTCTGTGCACCTGTTCTGCATCCTGCCATGTACTGTGCACCAAACCTCACAGGTGTACAACCCATTGTTGAATGTGTAGTACTGTGTCAGTTATTTCAGCTCTAATGCTCACAGCCCCTATGTTTTTCAGCAACACATACTAGGATGATATGCGGACAGATGTCATTTGTGAATGCCTGATGTCTGGTTTACAGATCTCAACATCAGCGGACCATGTATGACCAATCCAATACTATTACACTGACAACTGTCAGACTATACCATGGCTATGGGGAGTGTACACACCCTTATTGATATGATACACCCTTCCTTGATTTGCCATGGGACCATATCACTGCATATATTAACAGTACATGAGCCTGATATGTGACATATGTCCTGTACATTCAAATGCAGTGTCTATGAAATGTGTTAGGTGTGCAGATGCTGACCGCGATGCATACACTCCGTGTATGCATATGTATGCACACCCTTATCATGATGGTTTGTTGCAATTATTATGAGTACTACAGCAGTTACTATTCCTGGCAGGGGTATACTAGCTTGGGCCATCTGCATTTGCCATTGTGTGGTCAGTCTGCCCAACACATGTCCACCAACTCTGCATGATTGCAAGGTCTATTCATGTGCACATCCCTTGGTGTTCACACACTGCCATCACTATTGTTGTGGGGGTAGGGTTACATCTGCCACAGTTCCTGAACCTGACTGTGTGCAGATACAGCCATTCTTAACATCCTTAGGATCCCTGCTGCAGTGCACTGGTGTGTCATGCTGACACCCCTCCCCACCTTCAGCCTTTTTGAAGATTCTTGACCAGTATGGCCTACACATGTGTGTCATTTTGCAGTGTCCAATACACTGAACACCATGTGTTACAGCCTAGTTCCAGCTAATAATGTGGACCACAGTAATATGTTATGCCATAGTGTATATCTGTAACAGTTGCCATTGTAATACTGGTATATACACTGTTGTTGCACTGTATAAGGGTGATGTTTCACACATGTCCCTACTGTAGGCCATATGTCCCACCATTATGTTAATCCCTGTGGACACATTTTGCAATGACAGGATGTTAGTTATCTTGCAAGTGTCTGGCATACCCTTCCAAAACCCCATCATGGTCACCACTGTGATGCAGTGCATTTAACAGCAACAATATGTGAACCTGTACAGCATGCATTATGGGTAGGTGTGTTAGATGTGTGCATGAAATATACCATAGCCATTACATGCCCAGTGTATTGGCACGCATCAACATAACCCATACTCACCAGCTACAGGCTGCTGCCTTGGTGGTATGCCAGAGGGACCTATATAAGAGTGTGAGAGATGCGATGTCAGTAGTCACAGCTGTAGCATTGCTACAGGGTGGATGCAGCATTACAGTAAATAACAGTACAAGTCTACAATACTACCACTTATGAACATCTGTTTATTACTACTATGCAGCAACAAGGTATATATATATATATATATATATATATATATATATAGATATATATATATATATATATATATGACATGTCAGATATGCATGATTTACCTGTACAGATGTGGATGCATACACAACAGTGGTCTACTGATGTGCCCTGTGGCCTTACCTGCATGCTCTTCAGCCAGTATGTGGGTAGCACCCACCGCCACAATGGTGTCTGGCAGTTGTTGGCTGTGCAGACAGGCAGTTGCCACGAGGCTGGCGAGGAGCTCCTCAACATGTGTCAGGGGGATGGATGGCATGACTCCCCCTGTTGCGATGTGATCCCCCCAGACTGCAGCAGCACACCGATGGGCATTGTGAAGCAGGTCAGAACAATGATGCCGGACCTGCTCATAACTGTAGTAATGCAGTCCAACATCACTGACCCTGTGGACTAGGTCATTCTACAGGGCAGTCTGCTGCTGCTGCTCATGGGTGTCCCTGCCAAACAGGACAGGGTAGTTCTGGATAAGATAGTTCAGCACTATGTCATTTTCAGCCACTGAATATGCAGGTAGGCGTCCATGGGACATCTTGCCTGAAAGACATAAAGATGAAAACAGGTCTGAGCAACTCATACAGAAAGGTTACCATAGTTCTTAATACACATCTCTGTCACCCCCACACCATATCAGTGAAAAGCAAACTGCTCACACAACTCAGTAGGTATGGCTACAGCTTACCTACCAGTGTGACATATATTATATTGTACCACACTTTGTGCTATGTGTTTGTAGCCATGTTCCTTGTCTGGACACTATCATTGCTGGCCTGTTATGGACTATTCACCTGCATACCATTATCAGGGCCACTATGGTTACATATATACATGTGGTATACTTGCTATGTGATTGCTGCACATCTGACATTCTTTGTTATTGGCGATATCTATGCATGCTGTTGGACATGTTCCGGGATTGTGTAGATTATTACTACCCACATATGTTCTATAACAGTGACACAATAGCATGTTTAGGAAATATTTGCCAGCAGAACAACCTCTCCAACCTCATCTGGCCATGTTACTATGCCACATCACATGTGGGACTCACACTGGGGCCTCCTCATCTACTGGTCCAGCACTACCTTCAGGTGGAACCATCTCAGGGGATGTTGTCCCCCACCTGGGGCACACACAGACATGATCCTGTCACCCGAGGTCAGGTCCAGTGTCTGTTCCATAGTGGGCTCCACAGACACTTGTGGGATGTGCTACATCACCTTGAGCCACCCAGTACACATTCACAGGGTCCACATGGTCCTTCTGCTCAGCCTCCAGGCCAGGCACCTTCAGGGCCATGGGTTGTTGTTGTGAGTAGCAGTGGGTGGGAGGCTTGTTCCCATTGTTTCCATATGGAGCACATAGGGCTTCCACATCACAGACCACATACACCATCCAGGGTGTTTACCCACCACATGTGTCATATACCATCCCTGTAGGCTGTCCTCTATATTTACCAACCTGGACCACCTCCTCAAATATACCTGCCATCCTTCCCCATAATCCCATTCCCTACTTCACAGACAAGGGCAACAAGGAGTTCACATGTGATATACCTCTCCATTTTGCACACACTTACAGCTGTATATATATATGTATATATCTGTGTGTATTGCTATGTGTGCTGTTCCCTTACACATAGCATGCAGCACTGCGGTGGTAATATAGGGAACATGTATTTACATACATATATGTGTGTGTGTGTGTTTGTATATATGTAGACATGTGCATATATATATATATATATATATATATATATATATATATATATATATGTGTGTGTGTGTGTGTGTGTGTAGATATATATTATGTTGTACGTATGTGTTCCTATATATGTCTACATATGGGTATCTGTATATCTGTAGACATACATGTATATATATATATATATATATATATATATATATATATATATATATGTGTGTGTGTGTGTGTGTGTGTGTATACATATGCATACCTATATATGGGGTACCTTCAGACATCAGGTCCACAATCTCAAAACTCCTTCCTGCACAGCTGCACTGTTTTGCCTTGCTACAAAACAAACAGGTGCCACATATGGACACAGCCTAACATTAGGCGGGTATATATAGGGCCAGATTGCAGGTATCCCTATTACACACCTATGGCATTTCTGCATGCTACAATACATGTTAACCTGAGTGTCCTGCAAGTGGTGGGCTCTGGAACCCATGTGTCCATTATTATGGCATTACTTTCACAACCAGCTATTGACCACAGTAATATACATCCCTTCCATTACACACCACACACTATATTGGCTTACATCTTGTCAGTCGGTGTTGCTCTACACAGTTGACGGGTAAGGCCCACTACCCACAAGAACAGACTCTAATGTCCATAGCAGTTGTTCAGCTGAAGATCATTGCAACAGCAACACCTGATAGCACATGTATATCATTCCACATCATCTACCCCAATATTATGGACCAAGTACTACAGTCAATTAGATGCATATATACTTCACAAACCTGTTGTGGGGATGAGGTCTGTTGTGGATAGTGTCCTTGTAGGAGGCAATTTTTTTCACTCCTTAGCCTGCTTCCTTTGTTTTCTTTTTTGGTGTTGTTGTGGTTCTGAATCTGTTTTAAGTTTTCTGTTTGTTGTCTCTTTCTCTTACCCTCTCTTCGTGGCTCTCTCTCTCTCTTCAGTAAATGGATTGAGCTGCTTGGAATAGATTGCAGATAGGCTTTTGTGGGTAATGCAAATGATCAGGGGATGGCCTCTGCACCAATCAGTGTCCTCCACTTGCTACCTGCATGCAACATGCTGTGTAGTACTTCCAATTACCACTGTCATGGCAACCCACTACTATAAATCCCTACATCATGTGGGCGTGGTCCCTTTACCTTTCCTGTATGGTGGATATCCATCCTGTGTGGGCAACAGTGTTACAGACTGCAGGTAGCAATACCTCTTACAAGAGAACTTGCACACTCAGGCCAGCTACATATTTGTATGAGGTTCCAGAACTACAAACAGAGTGTGAGTACTGTTGTTGTATGCATTGTATAGCACCAGTGTTACAGGGTTTATATGTACATACTAGTTTAACATGGACTGCAGTCTGTCTGCATAGCTCTCAACTGTGTGCCTATCCACTTGATGGCCAGAGGTGTGTGTGTTATGTTTTGCCTGTCCACCACACAGGTCTTGTGTCAGCTATATAACTGTCTGTGTGTGTGTTGATTGCTATCAGTACATGGCTACATTCATTTGTGTTTCTGACTTCATATTCCTGAATAAAGGAATGTTGCAGACTATCCTGTAACACCAGTGACTTGCTTAGTGTATGACAACACTATTTCACATATGGGCCTGTGTTCCAGCCTCTGTCCTCCACCTACATACCAGACTTTGTCCATAAGACATGCTGTCAGGGGTTGTTATTTAGTGGCCTGTGAGAATGTCATGCTGCCATTCCTGCCATCTATCCACTGCTGTTGTGGCCCCCAAACATATTGTGGGGTTGGGTCCATATATGTATGGGCTTCATCTGCACAATACATGTGTGCCATTATGTAGTCCAGAGGCCATTGTATGTAACAGTGGTATGGCCCTGTATGTCAGTCTATGGGAGGATGCACCATAACTAACCAAGACTATTACAACATGTGATGGATATCAGGGGTAAGCTGCCTTAAGGTATCTGGATGTACATTAACATACAATTCACCTTGGGTAAATGCAGGCCTACTGCTTCCTGCCATACAGACTGTTCTGTTTGTCAGTGTGATTTTGATGTTTTCAGTTATGCCTTGTTATGTAACAGATACATCTCATTGTGTCAACTGAGGTCTTTACCCCCTAGGTATTGTGAACAGAATGTAGATAGAGGCTGCTGGACTATACATCTGCATTGCTTACTGTTAATTGGTTGTTATCCTGTGGCCCAGTCTGTCTTTACTGTTGTACTACTTGAAGGCCTTGGCCTGCACAGCAACGTATGTAATGCTTTCTGGAATATTGTATTAATTTATCTGTTTGACAGTTGCATTAGTCTGTTTATATCTATTTCAGAGTCTAAGCAGCTATATGACATGGCATATACAACTGTAATAGTACACAAATAAAGTTTTCTCATGTATGCATACCTGTGTGTGGTGTTATATCCTTTGACCTCTCTGTGGGTATATGTTGCAGGCAACAATTGTCTTTTGTATGGGTGACTCATACAGTGTCCAGTTGGTCAAGTGGCAACTGCAGACATACTGGATGTTCAGTATGGTGTGCACCCTATATATATATATATATATATATATGTGTGTGTGTGTATCTGCATATATGTGTCTGTGTATATGTATCTTAGGAATGTTTATTGCATCCACATTGTACTATAGCCAGACTGTACTGCATGATATATCATTGATACCAGCCTGACATCATACAGGTGGGCTGGGTTGCTGTTAACATCTTGTGCCCATGTTGTGTCAGGTCCTGGTTATGGGATTTGCAACAGTTGGTATTGTATTACAGGGCAGACTTGTTTGGCTGTGGGGGGGATATCAATAAGTACATACATGTATTACTTGGGCCCCCTCACCCCCATTAATGGTGCCTGTGGTTATATATGCATTTATTATGTTCTCTTTTATATCTATAGATATATATCTGTGTATAAATGCATATATATATATATATATATATATATATATATTGATATATTGCTGTATACACACACATATATATATATATATATATATATATATATATATATATATATATATATATATATATATATATATATATATATATATATATATATATATATATATATATATATATATATATATAGATATATATATATATATATATATATATATATATATATATATATTTCTATATTTATTTAGATATAAATATATATGCACACACACACACACACACACACACACACACACACACACACACACACACACACACACACACACACACACACACACACACACACACACACACACACACACACACACACACACACACATACATCTACATGTATAAATACATTTCCTGTACTGTTGAATGACTGTGCTGGATGATATGTTTGTGAAACATCATGGTTATGCATATCTGACATGGCTTAGTGGTAAATCACTTTGGCTGTGGTGTGCAGGGTCCTGGGTTCAAGATTTGCAGAGGCTGTTTATTTTGTTGCTGGGCAGAACAAGGGCCGTTGGATACAGAGTGATTAAGGCAATTTTAAGCAGTTGTAAGCGGGTTTGCATGGGTTTGCGCAGAGGTAAGCACTGCTAACTTCCAGTTACAGTTTCTTATATTCAGTTAGCTTCTAAATTGCTTAACCTGTGTAGGCATCGCTTACCCCCACACAAACCGGCTTAAACCTGCTTACTGCTGCTTAAAAGTGCTTTCTCCTGCTTACCCCTACACCAATTTCATTAAAAGAAAAGAAAAAAAGGGTTGATAGGAAAGTGGTGTAAAAGGGGCACAAAGAGGGAAAGACAGTAGGGAAAATAGCTAGGGATGTGCAGGAAGGGTATAGGGAAGGTCCGTAGCTGCCCATTTCTTCTACAGCAACAGCTGTGCATATACATTAAATTTGGAGATAGATTTGTACACTCATACCCCTTAGAGAAGGGTGAGGACAACAATAATTTGTTGTTAAGCCAATTAGACCAGATTACATGTGTCCAGTGGACACGTGTGTGAAATGGACAGCTATGTATGGGTTTTTTTTTTGGGAACAGATTGCCCTTTTTTTCAGGTGAGAGTGGGATGTTGGGGAGGGATAGTAGGTATATTTGGGGAGGTAGGTTGGGTAGGTTAACCGACAAGACAAACAAGATGCATACAGGGGCGGTATGTGACACATGTGGGTGGTAAACACCTTGATGGGGAGGGGTGTTGGGAAATCAGAAGCCCATAAGCCCCCTAGTGGATACAGTGGGATTGAGGTCCCCACCCATGTAAAGTCACAACTGCACCTTCACAGCCCCGAAGGTGGCTGTGCTGGGGGCTGAATCAGAGAGCCAAGTCGACCTTCTAGTCATGACACGTGGCCCTCGAGCTGGCATAACAGATCTCCAAACTCCGTGCGGAGCTCGCTACGCACCATGACCCAGACCTGGCGATGGATGACAGGTTCCTGTTGGCGCCCACTCCCGTGGGGGCAAGCCCCATCCCCTGATACGGTTCCATCCGAAGGTGGTGCAGGACCAACGGATGAGGAGGTCCCAGATTGGGTCCCAGATGTGCTGATGCCCAGTGCCATGGCCAGCTGAGGTGGGACAGGTGGGTCTGCTGACACCCGCATTCCCATATTTGCTATGGTGTTTATGTTTTATCAACATATGTGGGTTAGTAATAGTCAACACAATCCATGATTAGGTATAAGAGCATGCATAGATATTCCCATTAACCCAGACACCAGATATGGAACAGTTGCATAGCAAACAGAACACATGTCTATATGGGGCCACACTAGTAATTACAACAGCATGCAGGTACATTGATGGCACCATGCCACCAATGTGGGAGTATTTCAACATAGCTCATGCATAGAAACAGATTTAAATAATTATCGAACAATAGGACACATGTCCCAACATTACAGTTAAGTCAGCACATACCAACTGAGTTGGGAATTTAGTTTATTGTTGCAGATACGGTGGGGGGTGAGAGATGTCAATTAACAACTAGTATATTCCTGTAGTTTGCATTACTTTCTTAGTCAGTGCTGCTATCTGTACCTTACAAGTATTAGTACACTACCCTATTGCCTTACTTTGGACAGTGGTATGGCTGTCAACAACTATATACATGAACTGGTTTTACCTGAAGTATACACCTCTTACCTGGTATACCTGTGGAGGAATTGTTTGCTAACACTAATTAACTGTTTCTACACATACTCCCAGATTCTAGGTTGATGTTATGCACATACCTGTCCATCTCTTTTTGCACAGACTCTGGGCATGTCTTGACCACATGCAGGTGAACCGGGACATATTTTGACTATTGCCCTCTTAAACCTTTAGTGAATTACAACACTTTTATACAGGATTTCCTAGACAGTTATATTATGTAGCACAGTGTGGATGACAGTGATGAGTGATACCTTATTATTCAGAGCAACTGCAGCACTCACAATGCCATACAATAACAGAGTACACAGTACCAGTACAGGACACCAATCTTTTATTTCTAGGCACAGTGTTTGTATCTGACAGACCTGTGGGAGCAATGTTTGTTAGGACTACCTGAATGTTGCTACACAAATTACCAGATTCCACATTAGTATTATTCACATACATCTCACTCTGTTACTGTACACACTCTGGTCACAGCTTGAAAATATGGGGGTGTGGATGGGACATACTTGGTTATTACTCTCATAAAATTTTGGGGAGTTGCTAGCATGACAGGTTTGTTCTCACAGATGTCTGACAATCAGTTGTATTTCTTGTTTGCTGCCTAAACATCTGTGATCATCCCACTGATTTCACAGGGGGACAGGGTGACAGGCAGCAGATATCAGCCGATTTACTGGACATTCTGGACATATCTTTACAGTTGTGAGGTATGATTTTGTATGCAGCCTACTACCACTCCCAGTATTCGGACCATGGCTGTGTCTGCTAAAAATAAAACACTGTCCATCACAGTTGTGTCTGCTATATAGGTATTGCTGTGTATTGCATCTGATTTCTGTCTATATTCTCCTGTGGTTTTACATTCTGACCTTGTACTACAACACTTTTATACAGGATTTCCTATACAGTTATATTATGTAGCACAGTGTGGGTGACAGTGATGACTAATACCTCATTATTCAGAGCAACTGCAACACTAACAATGCCATACAATATCAGAGTAAACAGTACCAGTGCAGGTTATCAATCTTTTATTTCTAGGCACAGTGTTCCTATCTGATGGACCTGTGGGAGCAATGTTTGTTAGCACTACCTGAATGCTGCCACACAAATTACCAGATTCTACATGAGTATTATGCACATACATCTCACTCTGTTGCTGTACACACTCTGGTCACAGCTTGACAACATGGGGTGTAAATGGGGCATACTTGGCTTATTACTCTCATAACATTTTGGGGAGTTGATAGAGTGACAAGTTTGTTCTTATAGATGTCTGACAATCAGTTGTATTTCTTGTTTGCTGCCTAAACGTCTGGGATCATCCCACTGATTTCCCAGGAAGACAGGGTGACAGGCAGCAGATATGGGCCAATTTACTGGACATTCTGGACATATCTGTACAGTTGTGGGTTATGATTCTGTATGCAGCCTACTACCACTCCCAGGATTCTAACCATGGCTGTGTGTGCTAAAAATACTACAGGTCGCATCTCAGTTGAGTGTGCTATTTGGATTTTGTTGTCTGTCTTTTCACTGTTTTCTGTCTATGTCTCTCTCAGTTGTACTATATGACCTCTTGGGATTACACCAGTCATATACAGACATTCCTACACATTTTATTTATGTTGCACAGTTTGGGTAACCATGATTAATACAACAGTACTATTAAGTGCTTGCAAATCTACATTTCCATATGATACCAGAGTAAACACACGCAGTCCAGCAGTTAGACCTTTATTGACAGGCTATTATGTTTTTATTTACATACAACCTATATGAGACTCCTCCTGCCATATTGTCTGGTGTATGCAGTGCATGCCTTAAACAATGCAGGTTTTATACAGGCAATTAACTTACTACTACTTTTAGATTTATTTTCTATGACAGTACATGCAAGAGTATTACTAACCTGCCTTGCATCACAACTTCTCCAAGTGACATCCATGGGCCTCCTGGTTCATAGCCCGCTCACTTGCCACTGTGAGAGACATAAAAGGAATATTTAGCCATACCTATCCATAATATACATGAGCTGGCAATTATTAAACAGGTAGTGGACTGATACTTACGCATGGCTGGGACCTCACCTGTCCTCCTAGCCTCTTCGATCCACTGATCTAAGAGATCCCTCTTTCACCACTTCAGGTCAGCATAGTGATTTCTGACCTGCTCACTAGTTTGGGGTATGCCAGTGGCACTGGTGAGGTCATGGGTGAGACAGTCCCAGGCTTCCACTTTGTATTGGAAACTCTGGTACTGGCCCTACAGCAGTCTCATGTGATGGTCTTTTACAAGGAGTCCTGCCATGACTCTGGACTCCTGGATGCCCCAGTGCTGTGCCCAAAAGCGCACACCCTCTTCCATTCCAGACATAGTGTCTACAAGGGGAAGCTACAACCAATTATGAGATGTATTCCCACCTGTTGGGTATAAATAGGACCGGTTTCCTACACTTTGTCATGATTGGACGGTTTGAAAAGGCTAAGCTATGTGCAAACCTTTTTACTTAAGGTTGGCATTGCTTAAAGGGGTATACCACTGGGCAGACTGAGTTAGCTGGCCTGCACATTGCTTACACCTACTAAGCTGGGCTGTGCAATGCTTAGTGTTACTTAATATTTAAGTTGCATTATATTTGCATTGTGGCATTGATTTATTATTCATTACATGTTATATATGTGTTTGGTATCCATGTTTCATGTGTACGTACACTGTATGGGGTCCTTGTGTTTATTAGGGGATTTCAACATTTTATTGCAATGACACCTCACATCTGGGCTTAATGCACTACTCCATTTCACATATTTATGTTATGTAGTAGGTTATACAACATAAGACTGTATATAGAGTCCTTTCACATGTTCAGTTTGAATTTCCTGTAGTGAGGATCTGTTTAATGATACCTCAATCTTATGCACTGCTGTGATGGCTTTGTGGTTAACTACTGTGACTATAGAGTCCTGGGTTCAAGATCTACAAAGGCTGTTTATTTTGTTTCTAGACAGAGCAGCGGCTGATGCATACAGGGTGATTAAGGCACTTTTAAGCAATTGTAAGCGGGTTTGCGCGAAGGTAAGCAATGCTAACCTCTGGTTAAATATGCTTACAGAGAGTTAGCTTCAATATTGCTTAACCTGTGTGTGCATTGCTTACCCCTGTGCAAATGAGCTTAAACCCACTTACTACTGCCTAAATATTCTTACTCCTACTTACTACTCCTTAATAGTGCTTACACTTGCTTACTAGTGCTTACTCCCGCTTACCACGGCACTAATTTAGACAGTAATGTCTAATGGTTCTTGGGAAGGTGATGGATTTGGAAACTGTATGGAGTTATCATTCATTACACATTTTACCTTCCATTTGTATCCCTGATTCCTGTGTACATATACTGTATGGGGCATTTGTGATTATCTGTGGACTTTGCAACATTATGACAATGACACCTCACATCTGCATTTAATGCAGTACTCCAGTTCACAAATATATGTTATAAATATATATATATATATATATATATATATATATATATATATATATATATATATATATATATGTCATAAATATATGTTATCATAGGTTATGCAACAAAATAAATTGATCATGAACATGGAAAATGGTTTGCACTGGAGTGGGACTCGAACTGGGAATGACTGCTCGTAAGGTGAATGCTCTGCCCACTACACCATTGCTGTACTGCTTCATTTGCATATATCTTGCTTTTTATCCTCTTGTGCCATTTATGCTGCATTAACCATAGTTAATCGATGGGCAAACCTGCGCACTTACGGTTAAATTTAATCTGTTTCATAAAAAAAAATCTTCATATTTTATGTTTTAACTATTGCTCTTGTAAATGTGGGGGATGTTGCTGGGGGTATGTGAACATCTATGAGTGGTCTTGCTCATTCTTTTATTCATATTTTGCTGTTCTTCATTGCAATGGCATGTATATTCTGAGAGCTCTGCTCTCGGACATGCTCCCTGTACTCGTACATGCTCCATGTATGTTAAGGAGCTCAGGCAGCACGCCTTCATCAATATGCATGGTCTGCTGCCATCCTGCTCCTAAATGGATGCTTCTGTGCAGGATTAAGCTAGTCCTGCAAGGAAGGATAGTGAATCCAGGGGTATGTTTTTATGCTAATAATGAATTCTGATAAAGGTATATGGTAAAAATGTTTATCAGGTACAGAATACAGATATTATGATCAACATTTTATGTGAGTACCTGTTTCAATGGCATTGAGATATGGAACCCTGACCTCAGCTCAGATAACTCAATGGCTTGGACATTAGAGAATTCAACAGAGGAGGTTGGAAATAAGTGACTTTTGACTCACCCATCCTGGGGTGGTGGGATTTGAACTACAACTTAAAGCTGTGTGCTTCCCCTAGACACTAGAAAGCTTTTTCCAGCAGAAAGACATGCTGATGCCCTCAGTAGCAAGTGGCAGCTGTTGTGGGTTGGTCATTGGATGTGGCAATGTGTCTGACGTCATGCTGCACCCCATCCCAGTTTTTACTTCCCCACCCTGCATATCCTTACAGAAAAGAGGTGGGTAGTAGGAACAGTGTAAAACTAATGCAAGTTAAACAAAAATACAGAAAAAAAGCAGACTAGAGTGATGTTTATTAAAATGTCTTCTCTTTCTTATTTGATAGTGAGCAATACTTTACCAGAAATAAAGTAATTTAGATGCAAACAAATTCCTGACTGTCAACATCACAAACATTACTAAACCAATACATATTATAAATATTTTTACACAAAAACAATCTCATCTCAATGCATAGAACTTTAGAGTACTTTGTGTGATTCATAAATAGTATTCAAAAATAATTGGCAAGAAAGCTCCTTGTATTCTAACATGACTGTGATGCCCGTGCCTTGGCCCAGCAATTAAGGAGCCTCAATCTTCATCACTAACACCAAAGAGGGCGTCTCATATATAAGGAAAGGATAACAAGTACACACAGTAAAGGGCAATTGCCCTTAAGAGCACACAGAGATCACAGTCAGTCCGGGGCTGGTCGCTCCCTTGCCCTACAGGTCCCCAATAAGACTTCCCACTGGCACAGCTATAGGGTCCAGATCTCAGCCTAGTGGGCAAGCTAAAACCTCTAGCACCCTCTCTGTCCAACCAGTGCTTCATGTCCCTGCCAAAGTAGCTGACACACACACACACACACACACACACACACACACACACACACACACACACACACACACACACACACACACACACACACACACACACACACACACACACACACACACACACACACACACACACACACATGCACTTTGAGATAAGAGGTTATACAACCACACAGACACTCCTGGGAAAGGCTGACACAGGTTCTCTAGCTGTGCCTCTTTTCCCCAGATTATATGGTAGTACCAACTGCCACCACCCACTAATATTTATCAGCTACTCAAAGGCCCTTAAAAGGGTGTCCAATTATTACTGTGTAATATTATTATCCAATTAGTAATATAGCCCAGGGCTAAATCTATTAGAGTGGCTTTGTACAATTTTACCAAAGGCATACAAGTACTCTAAAGAGCTTAAATTTTCTCTACACAAAACAGCCACAATTGAAAGGTTTTAAAATATTTAATAATAAATAATAAAAACACAAGATAATACTTCTTACTACACAGTGCTAATCAGGAGTTCAGAGATCACACAGAAATACTTAAAATAATTCAGTAGTACAGTTCTGACAGCACAGAAAAACACTTAGTCTAATCTTTCTAGTTCCTAGCTATTTCTGAAAGAAAACACAAGTCTAAGATAACTTACATATGAGCAAGAAAGTGCTGTGAGTTTGATGATCAAGACAAAAATGCTTAATGCCTTCGGATTCTCTCTGTTTAAATTGCTATTGCAGTTCTGATTCCCATTACACCATTTTTTTACACTTTCCTAGTGTTCCCAGGCTGACAGAAACTGTGTTTACATTCTTTTACACCTATGCAGAAACCAGAGCAATAAAGGACATTCCACATGTAAATTCTGGTCATTAACTTTAGCCTTAAAACAATAGGCAGGAAGTCTTTATCTAGCCCAGCCGGAGCTGAATTGTAAACATCAAAGACAGTCATGAAATAATTTCAATTTCAAAGGACAGACAAAAAATGCTTGACTTAGCTTTCTTTAAAGCAGAGGTCAATGTTGCTACATTGTTTTGAGTTCAAGATTTCACAGCATATTCTTTCATTTAAGAAAACAAGCCTGTAATTCAACATTCATATTTACAAATGACGGAATTATGTATAAAATCTTATCTGGCTAGGCTGGCAGCCTTCACACCCCCCCCCCCCCGGAGAACTCAAGCTAGTTTTTCAATTGACCCTTGAGAAACACTGCTTGAGATGGTCAGGTCTGAGTATACCTACCCCATTCCCTGAATTGAGAGCCCATCTGCATTGGCATTGCTACTCCCACTGCAGTGCTGCACTGACATATCATATGCTTGCAACCCCAGGATCCATCTTAGCAACTTGGCATTTTGCTGGCTGGCTCTGTTTACCATGTTAGGTGTGCGATCTGTCATAACAGTGAATTTCCTTCCATACAGATAAGGCTGAGTTTCTGCAGTGCCTACACTATGGCTAGACATTCCTTTTCTACAGCTACATAGCATTCCTCTCTGGGTTGGAGCCTATTACTGGGATAAACCGCTGGGTACTCTTCTCCCTCTGAAGAAATCTGACTAATTACAGCCCCCACCCCATGGTTTAAAGCATCCACCTGCACAACAAATTATTTGCTGTAATCTGGACTGGCTAACACAGAGGGTCCTCCCAAAGCTTCTTTAAGCTTCTGGAATGCCTGCTCAAATGCTGGGATCCACATTGCCTTATCTAGCCTGTTCTTCCTTGTCAGGTCTGTGAGGGGAGCAGCTATAGTACTATAACTGGTGACAAACTTTCCATAGTACCCTGCTGTCCCTAAAAATGCCCTCACCTGCTCTTTAGTAACAGGTGCAGGCCATGCCGGAATGGTTTCCACATTGGCAAGTTATGGCCTTATTTTACCACTCCCCACTTTATGTCTTAGGTAGCAGACCTCTGCCATACATAACTGACATTTGCTCAGCTTAATGGACAACCCTGCCCTTTGTAGTCTGCCCAGCACCTCCCTGACATGCTGAAGGTGCTCTGGCCAGGAATGGTTAGATGGCAATATCATCTAGGTAGGCAAGGGCAAACCCTCCTACTCCTGCTAAGATACAATCTACCAGCCTCTGAAAAGTTGCTGGGGCATTCTTCATCCAAAAGGGCATCTTTGTGAACTCATACAAGCCAAAAGGAGTCACAAAGGCTGACTTCTCTCTAGTAGTGTGTGTCAAGGGCACCTGCCAGTAACCCTTTGTAAGATCAATGGTTGTAGGATACTTAGCCCCATCTAGCTGCTCTAGGGCATCATCTGTCCTAGGCATAGGGTAAGCATCTGACTCTGTGTGACTAATTTCCTGTAGTCTACACAGAACCTGGTGCTATCATCCTTCTTTGGCACCAGCACCACTGGAGAGTCCCAGGGACTGTTGGACTCTTGAATCATCCCTAGTTCCAACATCTCCTGTACCTCCTCCCTTAGAGTCTGTTTGGTTCTCTCAGGCACTCTATAAGGGGGCCTGCATAATAGGCCTTAGGGGTCCTGTGTCCACTTGGTGCTGCACCAGGTGGGTGTGCCCTGGTTTCCCAGTGAACTGTCCCTAAATTCCTGCAACACTGCTCAGATTTCTTGAACATGGCTAGGAGATAGCTGCTGGGACATTGCTACCCCTTCCACTGAGGTGTCAGTCTGAGCCTCACTGAGGAGATCAGTCCCCAGATCTCCCTCAGACTCCTCCAGCAAACCACTGCAAATACTCAGCACAAGGACCTCCCTATCATGGTAAGGTTTCATCATGTTAACATGGTACAATTTGTGCCCCTGCTTTCTGCCTAGCAGATCCACCATGTAGTTAACATCACTTACCTTTCTTACCACTTTGTAGGGACCCTCCCAAGCTGCTTGCAGCTTATTGTGTCTGACAGGAATGAGAACCATTACCTGCTGCCCCACAGCATACTCTCTAGCTCAAGGATTCCTGTCATACCACACCTTTTTCTGTTGTTGGGCTTCTGCCAGGCTCTCCTGGGCCAAGCCCATGAGTTCCCTGAGCCTTGTCCTGAGGTTTAGGATGTATGCCACAACAGCCTCCTTGTGAGACTCACACTCACCTTCCCACTCATCTCAAATTAAATCTAGAGGTCCCCTCACTCTATGCCCATACAGCAACTCAAAGGGGAAAACCTGTGGATTCCTGGGGAACCTCTCTGTAAGCAAATAACAGATGGGACAAATATTTGTCTCACTCCCTCTTAAACTGATCTGCAAATGCCCGTAGCATGGACTTGATTGTAGAGTTTAACCTCTCAACAAGACCATTAGTCTGGGGATGGTAGGGGTGGTCTTCATGTGCTTCACCCCACAGGACTTCCACAGACAAGCCAGCAGGTCTGACATGAAATTGGCACCTCTGTCAGTCAGTATTTCTTTTGGGAAACCTATCCTGCTGAAAATCTCTAACAACGCATTTGCCACCTTCTGTGCCTCAATGGAGGACAAAGCCACTGCCTCAGGGTATTGTGTAGCATAATCCATTACTACTAGAATATACTTTTTCCCTGTAGAACTTGGGGTACTAGGGGAGCTACAATATCCATAACTACCCTCTGAAATGGCTCCTCAATCACAGGCAACGGCATCAAAGGAGCTCTCACATTGTCTCCTGCCTTGCCTACTTTTTGGCACTGCTCACAGGTCCTTCAGTACCCTGTTACATCTCTGGAAATTCCAGGCCAATAGAAGTTCTGCATAATATACCTCTTTGTATGCTTTATGCCCATATGACCTGCAAAGGGAATATCGTGGGCTATGGCTAGAAATGCAAAACAGTAGGCTCTAGGCACTACTAATTGCTCTACTCTCTCATCTTCTAGCCCTCCCTCAGGGATCCACTCTCTGTATAGCAACCCTTTGTCCCAGTATACAGATTCCCCCTTTCCTTGAGAATCAGGTGCCTCCCTAGCTACCTGCCTCAGGCCTTGCAATGTAGGGTCTGAGAGCTGAACCTGTCTCAACTATCTCCTTTTAATCCTTCCCAGCTCCCCTTCCACAGGAAGTCTGGCATCCTCTGACAGTGGTGCCTCACTGTCAGCCTGGGCACTGCTGCTCACTTCTACCCTTGCAGTCACTCTGTCCAAGGGAACATCACTACCCACAAGCAGCTGTGGCTCACATTCAGTCTCACTGCTACAGAGTAGCTCACTCCCTGAAGTTACCACCTCACCAGTCCTGGCTACAAGTATGCAGTCTGTTTGGGTCTCCCCCAGGCTACCAGACCCACATGCTTGTCTCCTAGCCTGACTGTATGTAACTGCATAAGCACATGGTACTGCCTCATCCAAATCCTTCCCTCTCAGGATATCTGCAGGATGGTAGTTTAGTATGCCTGTTGTCTCAAGACAACCTACTATTGGCATTTTGTTTTTCCCACTTACTGGCTCCCTCACCTTTTGTTCCCCACCTTGCCTCCATGGACACCTGTATGCTATATGGCCCCACTGGTTGCATTCAAACCATTTAACCCTAGCTCCTGTATGTGTACCTGGACTAGTGGCTTCCCCTGCTACTGGCAGATTATGTTGTGGCAGTCTGTGCTGCCCACCATGGGTTCCTTTAGACCCATGAGCAGTAATGGGGGTCCCCTTCCTGTGCAAGGCTGCCCTGCCTGCCAGGTATAGTTCCCCCTTCTTCCCCAACTCATCTGAAGTAGCACATTGTCTATCAGCTAACCAGATCATCATGTCCTCAGGCAAAGTGCTAAGGGCTTGTTCCCTCACCAAAAGGTCTGCCAGCCTTTCAAAAGTGGTGACCTGACATCCACTCACCCACCTATGGAAATAGATGCTCAATTAGCAACATATTCACACACACTTTCATCTGCCTTGCGTCTATGCTCACAAAACCTTTTCCTATACGTTTCACGTGTTAGCTTACAAAACTCTAATAGACATTTTTTTACAGCAGTATAATCAAAACATACAACATCAGACATTTCAGATAATACAGTTAGAGATTTACCATGGAGTAAGGGTTGTCAGGAACCATACCCAGAGCCCTTGGTAAACTTCATACTGTTTACATACCCTCTCAAACATATGAATGAAACTATCAAAATTATCCCCCTCTTTAAACTGTGGAAGAAATTTACTGACCTTTTGTGCTTCTGGGGGTCCAGTAACTCCCTTCCCCATTACCTCCATGGCTCTGGCGAAGAGTCAGCATCTCCTTCTCATGCTGCCTCTGCCTCTCATTTTCTTCAGCTTCTAGACGTAGCAGTTTCTCATTCTCCTCACTCTCTAGATGTCTCAGTCTCTCAGCTGCTTCTAATTCCACATGCCTGGCTTCCAACTCAAGACTCTTT
Source organism: Protopterus annectens (assembly GCF_019279795.1). Taxonomy (NCBI): domain Eukaryota; kingdom Metazoa; phylum Chordata; order Ceratodontiformes; family Protopteridae; genus Protopterus; species Protopterus annectens. The sequence continues at coordinate 452,177,307 of NC_056747.1, forward strand.
AACTCCAGCTGAATTTTTAAGTCCACTGCAGGAAGGTTGAGCTGTCCATTCTCTGAGGGTATTTTATCTCCATTGCCAGTCTGATTGTCCTCCAGGTTGCTCTTTTCTGATGCAGCTGTAACCAAGGCCTCTGCCTCTCCTTTTCCTCAGTTTCTAGACATAGCAGTTTCTCATTCTTCTCACTCTCTAGACACCTCAGTCTCTCAGCTGCTTCTAATTCCACATGCCTGGCCTCCAACTCAAGTCTCTTTAGTTCCATCTGGATGTTTAAGTCCACTGCAGAAAGGTTAAGCTGTCCCTTCTCTGAGGGTATTATATCTCCACTGCCAGTCTGATTGTCCTCCTGGTTGCTGTTTTCTGATGCAGCTGTAACCAAGGCTGCAATCAGGTCTGCCTTAGTCAGGTTTCCATGCACCAGTCCCCTAGCCTGGCACATCTCCACCAGCTGGCTCCTTGTCAGCTTTCCATACTCCTCTGCTGACATGCTGCCTGCTCACCCTGACTAACTAAGCTAACAAAAGAAATAAAACAATTGTGATCTGAACTCTGTGTATTCACAGTATGGCTGTTTTAGAGTACAAAAACACCTTCAAAGCTCACTGAACACAAGCTACAGTATTCACTCTACCCACACCACTACAAGCCAATTAGTATTTGACAATTAATTAATATGTGATGAGGATATCCCACCTCTGCCAAACAATTAATATGTGACGCCCGTGCCCTGGCCCAGCGATCAAAGAGCCTCAATCCTCACCACTAACACCAGAGAGGGCATCTCATATATGAGGAAAGGATAACAAATACACACAGTAAAGTGCAATTTGCCATAAGAGCACACAGAGATCACAGTCAGTCTGGGGCTGGTCACTCCCTTGCTCTCCAGGTCCCCAATAAGACTCCCCACTGGCACATCTATAGTTTATTTATTTTATTTTTTAATTTATTTTTTTATTTTACATTTGCTGGCCGGGCTAGTCTAACTGGATATATGTCCATTTTCAGTAGAGGCCCAGGGGGAAAAGCTCCACTACAGGATTATATAAATTGATACAAATAAGTAAGTATAAGACATATTTAAAAATTAATTAATCATAGAAACCCATAAACATGAGTATACACTACCTAAGAGGAAACAAAAATGACATGAATATATCAGGATTAACGTGAAAAGCTTAGACAATATTAAAGAGAAAAGACACATATACATATGTAATGAGACAAAATTTTTTTTTCATCAGGAATGAGTATTTTGTGCATGTAAATGTGGTGGTTAAGAGGAGGAAATCTCAGTCAGGATTAGTACATGGGCAAAGCCATTGTAAAGATAGGAAGATTCTTAGTTGCTTCTTGAAATGAGGTGTGGATGCCAGGGATGTTAGTTTATTAGGAAGCTTGTTCCAGGAGTTTCCAATGGTATTAGTAAATAGACTGTCTCTAGATTTGTTGTTAGATTTAAGGGTGGCAACTAGTAACTTATTAGCTGAGCATAGGGTTGTCAGATTTTTATATGGGCTAATAAGTCTAGAGAGTATGGGAGTATTTGTAGGATGATACAGGATCGTATGGGTAATAGTTAGTTGTTGAAGAAGACGTTGGTTTTGCAGTTCCAGCCATCCTAACCAGTAGCAAATCTGGCAATGTTATTATAGGAGGTGGCCAGCTTATTTAGATTATTTATGGCTAGATTAGTGTAAATTGGAGAGGCATAGAGAAGGGTAGAAATTAGGTGTGTTTGGGCAATCGTATTCCTGGCAGAAGGTGCAAGGAAGGTTTTTAGCCTAAAAAGGAAACCAAGTTTTCTATTAACTGATTTAATGGTTAAGTTTATGTGGGGGTCAAAACTAAGATTGTGATCGATTGTTATGCCTAAAAGTTTAGGTGTTGTATCAGGTACTATTACAGTGCCATTATTAGATGCTACTAAGAAATTGATAGGGGGACACTTTTGGGTAGGGGTGAACAGTAGAAAGTTTTTTTTTTTTAGGGTTTAGGAGGAGACAGTGTTTCGAGAACCAGTTTTCAGTGAAGTTGAATACGTTTTGGGTGCTAGACTGCAGTTCAGCCTGAGATGCTGCAGCACAGATTAATGTAGAGTCATCGGCATATCGTATGCAGGTGGATTGAGGGAGGGATGTATTCAGATCATTAATAAAAATAGAAAAGAGGAGGGGTCCCAGAACAGAACTTTGTGGGACTCCCAGGGAGATAAGGTGCTGGGCTGATAGGTTATTGTCCCAGAGGACTGCTTGTTGTCTGTTTTCTAGATAGGAACCATTTGATTGTCAGAGTGTCTACTAAAAGTGATTTAAATTTGTCTAACATTAGGTGGTGATTCACCATATCAAAGGCTTTGGAGAGGTCTAAAAAGAGAGCTGAGGAGAGCAAGTTGTTATTACGATTTTTATTAATACAGTCTGAAAAGGATAGTAGCACGGATATGGTACTATGAAATGGTTTGAAGCTATGCTGGTGGTCAGCTAAGAGATTATTTTGTAGGAGATGATCAAGTAGTTGCCGATGAATGCATATTTCCATGATTTTTGCTAAAGGAGAGAGTAGAGCTTAGGGACGGATGTTGGAGAGTTCAGTTGAGTTACCTCCCTCGTGTAATGGGATAATATATGAGACTTTCCAGAGAGATGGGATAGAACCTTCTGTAATGGTTCTATTTATTAAGATGGAGATAGGGTAAGCAAGTACACCAACTGCAATTTGCAGAAATTCAGCTAGAAGGAGGTCAGCTGAGGGTGTACATGGTTTTAGTTTATGAAATAGGGTATGGATGAGAGCTGTTGGAACAGGCTGCAGTTGTAAGGCAGGAGGTATATTGGTTAGAAAGCATATCTTAGAGATGCTAGTGGAAGATTAGGTATTTGCTAAGGATTGGACTGCTTCAGAGAAAAATTTGTTGAAAGTATTGGCAATTTGGCTTGGAGTATTCTGAGTTAGATTAGATAGGGTAGGAGTTTTGGAGTGCCCTGGGTTTTGATGTTGGGCTTGCTGGAGTTTCTGGTAATAGTTTTTTGTATCTTGAAGTATTAATTTTTTTGTAGCATTTCTCAGCTGTCTAAAGATTTCCTGATCAGTTGGGTTTTTAGTGTTTCTCCATTTGGACCAAATTCTATTTCTTTGAAGCATTTTTTTTTGTCTTGTTTCTTTTGTTAGCCAAGTTGCCGGTTTGTTCCTAGTCCTAACCATGTGAGAGGGGGCATGGGATTTGTAAGAATTTAGTGTTAAAAGAAAGAGACAGCTTCATCAAGAGGTAGGTATTTTAGAGGTGACCAATTGCATGCTTTGAAGCTGGAATGGAATGGAATGGATGGAAGCTAGCTGGTTTAAAGTTTTTTTTTGTTCTGGGTAGTTCTAAAGGTTGTTTGCTTGGATATAATGGTCTTTTGTCTAGTTATAAAGGTAAGGGAATGGTCACTAATACCTTCAGGAAGTATACCTGTTTTATAAGAGAGGGGATCTCTGTTAACTAGTATCCAGTCTAAGGTGGCTTGCATTTTCCTAGTTTTATGGGTTCTGGTAGTGGAGGTGATAGTTTGATTGAAGCCATAAAGGTTTATGTGGGTAGTTGGTTTGCCAGAGGTACAACAGTTCCAGTCTATGTTAAAGTCTCCAACGAGTATGGTTTCTTGTGGGAAGGAAGTTGAGAGCCAACTAAGGATATTTTCAAGAGTATTAATGTTATTGCCTGGAGGGATACAGGAGCATATTATGTTTAATGATTTATTGGTGTTAATCTGGAGCTTAGCGATTAACATTTCAGCATTACTGGGTGAGGGAGGTTGTAAGTCTAATGGTATGACTTGCAGTTTAGATTTATACAGTATAGCAACCCCACCACCTTTTTTTATTTAGACAGTCAAATCGCAGGATGTTGTAACTTGGTGGGATTATATCATTGTCCTTAGTTACAGGTTTGAGCCAGGTTTCTGTTAGACATAGGATGTGAAAGGAGTGTAAGTCTAGGAGGGCATGTAGTTGGGTAATTTTATTATTCAGGCTATCTACATTGAGGTGGCCTATGAGAAGAGAGTTATGGGTATTTGTGAGGGTATAAGAGGTGATGAGATGGGTTGACTTGGGATCAGAGATGGAGTTGTTTGGACCTGGGTTTGGTTGAATATCACCATGGAGTAGTAGATGCTGTGGAGGACTATGTGAGTGTTTCAACAGCTTACAAAAAATGGGGATAGATTTTCTAGTTTGGTGATACTTTATATGGGATAGTCTATGAAATTGTGTTAGGGGGTAGGCTGATGAGGATGTAATGTTACTATGGGTCTGTGGGGCTAGCAGAGTATATGAAATTGTTTGTTTTAGGGGGTGATGAAGTCTAGTAAAGGTTAGATATTCATAGAATGTAAGGAAATATAATATAACTAGAGGGGTAAGGATTAAGAGAAAGAGAAGCTTGTTAAAGAGTCCTAGCCTGCGTATAATGGCCGTGGCTGGGAGAATCTGGATGATAGAATCAGGAAGGTATGTGTTAATAGATAGGGTGGAGTTGTTGAGAGGTAGATTAGGTAGTGGGTGTGCACATGTGATAAGGAGGAATTTGGGAAATATTTAATGAGATAGAGTGGGCTGATTTGGTGATGTAGGACTGGGGATGTGGCTTGAGAAGTATAAAGTGAAATGCACTGGGGGTGTGTGGGAATTGGGGTCGGGTAGAGTAGCGGAGTGAGCCCACAGGGCAAATGGAGCGGGTTTGAGCAAGTGAAAGGCGAGCTCACAGAAACAATCAGAGAACCCTACAAAGTACTACTAATCTCTTAGTTGTTCCAGGTAAGAGGGGAGTGCTAGTATAGGTAATAAGTAACAGGCATAAAGGACTGCAGTAAGGAAATTAAGCTAAGAAAAAAGGGTTCGGATAGTTTACAGATACAATACCAGAAAATTAAAATGGATTCAGAGCGGTCAAGTAATATTCCATAAGAAATAAAGGTCAGGAGTATTTGGAAGACTATAGAATCTTAGGTAGGGGAGCCACCTAGTGGCTAAATGGAAAAATTGCAGTTAAGCTATTCAGGTAAAGCAGAGGACAGAGGACACAGCTGGTAGATCCATGTAAAGGAGGGAGCAAAAGTCGTATAGGATAGATAGGGGGTAAGGCTGCTGGGTACTAGGCTCAGGTGGGAGATTTAGTACAAAAATATTGATCTAACAGAAATGTTTACTTTATTCTTAATAAAAAATAACAATTTAACTACACAGCCTTGATGCTAGGTCAAACATAGAAGTTTGAGTATAGGTCAGCAACTTCCTTTAGGATGTAGTTGAGATGGTTAACTTTAATATTGGGGGTCCTTGAAGGGCAGGTAGGTCGATACACAAGTCTTACAGCAGGGTAGGAGGTTACAAGCTAGGTAGTTTAGGGAGAAGAGAAAAAAGTAGCAGATTGACATAGAAGCATTGGGCATAAAACAGTTTAGGCTGAGAGGCAAAATTTAACATTCATAAACAACCACCTTACACATGCACTCCTACTAAAACCCACAATTGCACAGTGGAATTGTACTCTAAATGAGACAGAACATTAGGTCGATTCTAAAATACAAATCAATTGCAAACCATGTAGGGTAAATCACATAGTTTCAAATAGTTTTTGCATACACTAATAATATTTAGTTTTTGCATACACTAATAATATTTAGATTATAAGCAATTAATCTGTATCAAAAGTAACCTATCACTAGATCATAAGAAAACAAGTAGCAACCCACATGGGCCTAGTAGTAAAAAGTACAGTAGGTTAGCAACTAGAAAACATTAAAGGAATGCTTTTACTTTAACGTGTGGATTTGAGATAAACAACATTTGCCCAAGACAGTGAGTACATTCAGCACAAGTGAACCAATGCAGACAACATTTCATTTGCCTGAGTCAGGGAGTATAGTCAGCACAAGTGAAACCAATGCAGACAAACATTTCAAGTAGAATAGGCGGTAGTGAGCCAATATATCAGTTTGGAAAAAAGGGGTAATTAGCTTGTAGGGCACACTTCAAACTCTCTTTCAGGTTAAGGTAAAGTAGATAGGGAAAGGATTAGAAGGACTAGTGAGCATTTTACAGCATTTGTAGCAGCCCTTACAAGTAGTAATTTGGATTTCCAAAACCGTGCCTCAAACAGTGAGCCTAGGCAGTATCACTCCTCTACTTTCGGTTAACTTAAAATATTAGGAACGATAAGCAGCAGTACTTACAAAAATGGCCCAATTTGGCAAATAAGGTATATCATGAACACACAGCTGTTATACAGCTAGATAGCACTCTAAATAGTACAGCGTGTATAGGGTCCAGATCTCGGCCTAGTGGGCAAGCTAAAACCTCTAGCACCCTCTCTGTCCAACCAGTGCTTCGTGCTGAAGTAGCTGACACAGACACACACACACACACACACACACACACACACACACACACACACACACACACACACACACACACACACACACACACACACACACATGCACTTTGAGATAAGAGGCTATACAACCACACAGACACTGCTGGAAAAGGCTGACACAGGTTCTCCAGCTTTGCTCCATTTTCCCAGACTATACATTAGTACCAGCTGCCACCACCCACTAATATTTATCAGCTACTCAAAGGCTCTTAAAACGGTGTCCAATTATTACTGTGAAATATTATTATCGAATTGGTAGTATAGCCCAGGGCTAAATCTATTAGAGTGGCTTTGTACAATTTTACCAAAGGCATACAAGTACTCTAAAGAGCTTAAATTATCTCTACACAAAACAGCCACAGTTGAAAGGTTTTAAAATATTTAATAATAATTAATAAAAACATAAGATAATACTTCTTACTACACAGTGCTAGTCAAGAGTTCAGAGATCACACAGAAATACTTAAAATAATTCAGTAGTACAGTTTTGACATCACAGGAAAACACTTAGTCTAATCTTTCTAGTTCCTAGCTATTTCTAAAAGAAAACACAAGTCTAAGATAACTTACATATGAGCAAGACAGTGCTGTGAGTTGGATGATCCAGACAAAAATGCTTAATGCCTTTTGATTCTCTCTGTATTGCAGTCCTGATTCCCATTACATAATTTTTTACCATTTCCTGGTGTTCCCAGGCTGACAGAAACTGCATTTACATTCTTTTACACCTAGGCAGAAACCAGATCAATAAAGGAAATTCCACATGTAAATTCTGGTCATTAACTTTAGCCTTAAAACAATAGGCAGGAAGCCTTCATCTAGCCCGGACAGAACCGAATTGTAAACATCAAAGACAGTCATGAAATAATTTCAATTTCGAAGGACAGACAAGAAATGCTTGACAGCTTTCTTTACAGCAGAGGGCAATGTTGGTACATTGTTTTGAGTTCAAACTTTCACAGGATATTCTTTCATTTAAGAAAACAAGCCTGTAATTCAACATTCATATTAACACATGACAGAATTATGTATAAAATCCTATCTGGCTATGATGGCAGCCTTCACAATGACATTAAACTTTTCATCCCTGCCGCTTATTTTAACAATATCTATAACAAAAAAGAAAGTTATTTAAAGTAACTGTATGTAATGATATGCCTAAATAGGACATTGTTCTTATCTTCCATTATGATGACATAAAAATGCTTGTAAATTCTTTGCCATAATTTATGATTAGTTTTTCTGATATTAAAATATGAACAGGAACATACAGGTCAAATTGTTGTATAATTAAAAAAAACTGCATTTGCACAAATAAAGTTTATTAACTGCTAGTGACTGATTCAGGCAGTAGTGGATTAAGTGGATTAAGTATATTGTGGACCCTGGGCTGTTTTCAGTCCATGGGCATCCTCACATACTTGATGATTAAGACCAGGAAAAACTATATCTGTAATTTGCATTCTGGATTGTTTTAAATGTATACTCCTGTATATTTTAATTTGTATTTATTGTTTAACATAGATGGGGACCCAGGCAAAGAAAGAAAGAAGGAAAGAAGAATGGCTCATTTGCCTGTCTGAGGGGAAGGGGGGGGGGTTGGGCACTTGGAGACACGAACAGTGGTGTGATCTCCTGATAGAGACAGCAAGGACTACTGCTCATGCCACAGGGGAGTGTCAGGGCTAATTGCAGGGTACACCACTTGAGAAAATAAGAAGACAGAGGACACCCTCAATGGACAGCCCATCGCATTCTTCTTCAGAGCAACTTGCTGGGTATGCAAGGTTAGGGAATGGGTGTAAAAAGAAAAATCTTCAAACACTCTGATGATTGCCTAGATGATGGTAACTCCTATTCAACTTTTGCTAAGTAGGGAATATATGGACTGACTGAATGAGATTAGCAGGCAATGTGTGCAACAAGTTACAAAAATATGAGTAGGTTTGAACAATTTTCTAGTAAGAAATGAAACTAAATAAACTAAATAATAACAGAATTATCCGTTTCAATACATTTCAACCCTAATAAGCTGTCCAACCCACTACCAATATAATCTGCCAGTGAGACGGGGATGAACCATGGGATAAGGGGCAGCACAGACAAATTTATGCCAATTCTTGTTTTAATATTTAATGACTTTTGTCCAGAATGCTATCAATGACTTGAATGGCTTGAATGTCTAACTTTAGAAAATTCCAACCCATGGGTTATTCAGTTCCAAGTGCATTTAAGTCAATGCTTCTATCAGACTGTATTTTTGTAGCACTTGTTTGCAACCTTGAACCAAACTCCCACACATACATAACTCTCAGCTTCTTTGCTCGAGAATTCTGTACAAAGCCAAAAGTAATTAGGGGAACAAAGGCCAAAAACCAGAGGTAATTTTTAAATATTATTCAGATTTGCATAAAAGGTTATTAGAACAACAGTTTTTTTTATCTGCTTACATTTTCTGAACAATAAGAAGTATGAGTCTTTGACATTTTTCATTATAGACTGACTGCAATCCTTAGCAACTTAATAAAGAATCAAAATTTTAACTGGGGATAGAGCAAAAGTATGAGGCAAAATCAGAAATGTTCTGTAAAACAGCAACAATTAAAAGGCATGCCCCCCATGTATGAAATTACATATTTCCTTAAAAACTGCTGTATGCAGAAGTCAGTGTCTTCTATTTTTCTGTGGGCCGGTGTGTAGATTACAGGCAATGTTTTTTGTGCATTTCCATCTGCACCTGGCAGTTAACAATTAGCAGTACCTTTTTCAACCAGTGAGAAATTACTGCAGATGTTAAAAAAATGACACACTTAGAAAAGTTACATAGAATTTACTTCTAATGCTAACTCCATGTTCACGTCAGATGTATATTTTCAGCACATAGTTCGAATACCAAACTCCCACGTGCCATGCTCCATAAGCCAGCCCTTATCAGAATTTGTTTAATCACTACTGAACCTGTCAGAAGGCTCCACTGCCTTAACCCAGATAGTCCATTCTTTCCCGTAGGAGTAAGAGCTAGGCATTCCCTAGCTAGACGGCAGACTTCTGACTCATTAATTCCTGCCCATGGTGCCTTATCAGTCTGTTCATACTCCTTATGGTAACAGTTGGTTCATAGGGAATGGATCATGGACCATCCTACCCTACCCCTTAGCAGCAACCCTCCATGTTCCAGGCAGTTCCATTAGCTCTGAAGTTACCACCAGCCATAGGGAGCATGCATTCACATAGTGTGTAGACTACATGCATTTGCAAATTCTCAGAACATGCTCACAGGCTCATGGTCCATGGGTACAACACCTAGTGCTTCAATAAAATGAATAAGAGGAAGAAATACGGCTAGAAGAATATAAAAAAACTTTAATACGGTTAGCGCTTTCACATCACAGATGCTTCTTCAGACCATGAATAAAACAAACTAAAACCATTTTAAATATACTTCATGCTCTATTAAATCATTATCAATCAATTAATTATATCTGGTAAAACCAATCAAGTTGAACAACACAAAAATACATCTACATAATCTAAAATATATTGCCAGCCTAGTATTTCAAAACATTTCATAACTTAAGAATAGATAGAACAATCAAGTATAAAATACAGCTAAAGGGGGACATATAAACTGGATCTCATAACAGTCTAGTTTTTAGATAGGGTTTAATTGATGTCCTATCATTCAGCCCTGGTAATTTTTCAGCCTGTAATTCAATGATCCATTTTAACTCTCTCAGTTCCAGTTTATTTTTCATGTCTCCCAACCTATATACCAACATATTTTAGATTATGTAGGTGTTTCTCCCTCTTATTCATTTTATTGAAGAAATGTGTTTGTTGGTGTGAGAGGGAGTTAATTCATAGTGGCTACACTATTGACGTCCACAACACCTAGTGCACCCATTAGGTGTCACAAAAGTGGTGAGACAAAGCCACCCCACCTCAGGATGAGCAAGCTAGCAGAAACAAGTCACTCCCATCTTCCATTACCTACAGACACCATGGACTGGGAGGCATACAAAACTTGCATCTTTCTGTTCTTTGAAAGAAAAAATCTAACTACATTAAAAAGAAGGGTATACATAACAGTAAATAAACTGCCTAGCGTATCATAATAATTCTAAAAAATGACAGCAAATGAACATAAATAGGTACAGTCCATCAAGAAATAAATGCATAGATAAATAAATATATAACAACATGAAAGCTGTGATGATATGAGGTAGTGCCATCTGTGCCAGAGAGAGTAGGGTAGTGCATGTGTAACATATGCCAGCATAGCCAGCTTGAGTTTTGTAAAGAATTTTATGTCATTTGACTATCACACTGATTTGTACAGATATTTTTTAATGTATTTGTAAAGTTGCTTGTGTTAAAAATTCATCAACAGTGGGTCCTGCTGGACAGAAAAGAGATATACATGTATGTCAGACAGTATTATTATAACTGATTAAATGTATATGTTTTAACAGAGAAATCTGGAAGGGAAGAGATTAATCTCAATCCAGACATGGGTTGGTTTAGGCCATAAAGATTTTGTCTGGGAAGGCTAGGACTTGGAATCTTATTGTATTGTCCTTAGGGGTTAAGTAATTGCTACCATGGAAGGGTGGACATTTTTAAAATTGTTTTATAGCTTTCAGATGCTGCAACAGATCTTAACAAAGCTCTGGGTGTGTATTGTACCAGAGTCAGGTGAGCAGAGGTGATGTCATTCTATAACCAGCACTGAAATGATTCTTTAGATATTAGTGAGAAATATGATGGAACTCTCACAGCAGCACTTTGTTTTTCGGAACCTGACAGAAAAGGTCTTTCACAGATATCTCACACAACCACATACTTCATTTTGCCTTGCTGTAGTAAGCTAGTCAACACTTATCATCTTGCCTTGCTGTAGTAAGTAACTTAACTTGGGAATAGCAATTCTTTAGTTAGTCAGGAAAATATTGTTTTTCTGCATCTGTTTGAATCTCTCCAACTATGTTATATTTATATATCCTGTAATTGAAACTCTGGTGTTTATTGTAACTACATAGTCAGTATTCTCATGTTTTTTATTTTGTTATTCATTATTAAATATTTCTATACCTTTTTATATGGATGGTCTTTTATAGAATACTTTTAACATCTTAACAGTACTTACGTTTATTTTAGTCACACTGTGGCCGCTCCTGAAAGCCTTGTTCCATTGGTCAAACTCTACCATTTGTATTTGTATTTATTTTACTCAGTATTTATTTATTTATTTATTTATTTATTTGCAGTTTGATTACCGGGGAAGTCCACTGTGCCAAATTGACCCATTTTCAGTGGAGGCCTGGGGAGAAAAGCTCCAAGATGCATTATACAATTTAGATACAACTGATTGTTAATATTAAAGATAATATTATGCAGAATAGTTACTCATAAATGCATTCAGTATCATGCATAGTTAAATTCATTAAGCTTGAAGGTAGGCATCATACAGTTTCATTTGAGGAAAACAGATATGTGTTAGATGTGGAAACAGTTTACATACAAACCTTTTAAGAAAATGTAAATACACTTTACATACACATATCAACAGTAGAATGCTATTTACAATATTTACAAGGTTGGGCTGTGTGAGGGTAGCTGTAGAAGTTGTTGAAAGCTTAGAGAGAAGCTATAGAAATTGTTGAGAGCTTAGGCTCATAGGAAGATAACTATGAGAGTTGTAGAGCTTAGGAACCAAAGAGAGAACCCCCTTTGATTAGGTTGGGTGAAGGCAGGTACACTTCCATTTAGTGGACAGGTGTTTGAATAGTTGGGTTTTGAAGGTTTCTGAGTTTGGTATGGTTCTTAGTACAGAGGGAAGGGAATTCCATTTTTTGCCTAGTGAGAAAGATAGTAGAAGTTGGCCAGCAGGACATTTAGGTTTATGGATAGTAATTAAGTTCTTATTTTTAGATCTGAGAGCTCTGTTGGGTGTATAATGGGAAAGGATGTTAGTTAGAGTGGGACATTTTGTTGGGTGAAATATGAGTCTCTATGCAGTAGTGAGTTGGAGATAGTCTAGGTAGTTTGGTAGTTCAAGCCAATTCAGGGATTGTAGTGTTAGGCAGTGATGGGTGGTATTCTTAGATTTAGAGGCAAATTTAGAGATTTTGTTGTAGCAGTTTTCTAGTTTAGAGGTGATAGAGGAGGACAGGTTGGTTAGGAGAGGGGCTCCATATAATAAGGAAGGAAGAAGATAAGTCGAGACCAGAGTTTGCCTGGTAGAGTTGGAGAGAAAGCGATTATTCCTATACAGCACACCTAGCTTTTGGTGGGTTTTCTTAATATTTTGTTGAATATGAATATCAAACTTGAGGTGTTCATCTACAGTAATGCCAAGTAGTTTGGTAGAGGGGACTAACTTCTATAGGTGAGCTGGTTTGACTATAGACTTTGAAGTTGTTTTTATCATAGGAGAAGGTCTTTGTGGGAGGGAATAGTAAAATCTTTGATTTATTTGCATTGAGTGAGAGAGAGAGGTGATTTTGGCGCATCCAGTTTTTAGTTGTTGAGAAGGCAGTTTGGGTTTTAGTCAGCAATTCAGAGAGGCTTGAGGCAGAGCAGACTAAGGTTGAATCATCTGCATATTGAGTGATTTTAGCATCAGGAATAGCAGTGTGAAAGTTATTGATGAAGATGTTAAAAAGCATTGGCCCAAGGATGGATCCCTGTAGTGCATAAGCTGGGATAGGAAGGAAGAGATGGAGTTTTTCCATTTGACTGCCTGTGATCTGTCTGATAGATAGCTGGAGAACCAGGATAAAGCAATATGTGAGAGATTAAGGTTTGAGAGATGACTGAGAAGGTGCTTGTGGGAAACAGTATCAAAGGCTTTAGACAGATTGAGTAAAACAGTAGAAACTAAGTGTCCTGAATCTCGGGCTTGATTGACAGTTTCTAGGAAATAGAGTAGAGCAGTTATTCTGCTATGGCCTGGACGGAAGCCATGCTGGATAGGAGTGAGAAGATTGTTTTTGGTCAGGAAAGGCATAAGTTGGAGGTGGATGCATTTTTCTAGGATTTTGGAGACTGGTGAGAGCAAAGCATTGGGGCGAAAGTTTGAGATGCTGGTATTTTTGCTTCCTTTATGAAGAGGAAGAATATAAGATGATCAACAGAGTTTGGGGATGTATGATTCTTTTATGGATCAGTTAATAATGATGCTGATTGGGAGAGCAATGCCATCAGCAGCACATTTTAGGAAGGAAGAGGGAATATTGTTGGGAGCGTTAGAGCAAGGTTTAAGTTTGGACAAAAGTTTTTTTATAAAGTTAGTGAAGATGGGTTTGAGTTCAAACAGATGAGGTGAGTTACAAGGGGGAGAGTGTAGAGCAGTTGGGTTATTACTGGGAAATGTCTTGGTGAGGGTAGTAATAGTTTCTATGAAAAATGAGTTAAATTCAGAGCCTAGTTCGAGGTCAGATTTACTTGGGCCAGGACAGGGATTATTCTTGGAGCCTGGATAGAGGAGTGAGTTTATTGAGTTCCAGAATTTTTGGGGGGTTTTATTGTTATTGGACTGAAGTATGATATAGTAGGATATTTTGTCTTTGGTGATTAGTCATTTTGAATGGTTGCAGAGCTGTTTATATTGGAGCAAGGTATTGGCCAGTTTATTGTTTTGGTAAAGCTTCCATAGTTTGTCTCTGTGGTACATAATATGTTTTATCTCTTTGGATAGCCAAGGAGCAGTTTTAGTTTTTATCCTTTTGTTTCTTAGTGGGGTAGTAAGTTTAAAGTATCAAGGATGACAGAGTTGAAGTATTCTATAGCCTTGTCAAGAGGAAGGATGTTTAGAATTTGCCAGTTCATTTGTTTGAAAGTATTGAGAAAGTAGTTGGGTTGAAGCTACTAAGGTTACGAATTTGAATGTATTGATGCTGGTGTAGGGAGGAACTAGTTGAGTGATGCATAAAGGCTGGGAGGTGGTTGCTAAAGGTATCAGGAATTGTGCCAGAATTGGTTATTTTATTTGGATCTGAGACTAGGATCCAATCTATAGTAGATCCGGGAGGGTTTATTTTGTTAGGTCGAGTGATGGAGAGTATTATTTGAGTGAAGTTATAGAGGTTAATGGATAGGGAGGGAGAGGGACAATTGATTTTATTCCAGTCATTATTCACATCACCAATGATATAAGTTTCATAGTTAATTTCAATAGAGGCCCATAGGAGAATATTTTCAAATGCAGAGATATTGTTACCAGGTGAGATATATAGGGCAATATACAGATATTTTTATGTTTATTTAGTTTTAGAATTCCAGCAGTTAGTTCAGTGTTCTGGAATTGAAGAATTGGAATTTGGAGGGGAATTAAGGTAAGAAGGTTGGAGTAGACTAGTGCAGTGACTTCACCTTTTTTATTTAGTCGGTCATTTCTGAGACAATGAAATCCTGGGGGCAGAATCTCAGATTTGGAGATAAAGGGCTTGTGCCAGGTTTCAGAGATGGCTAAGATATCTGGCTGGTTATGGCTTAACCAAGCTTAAAATTGGTGTACTTTGTTGTTTAGACTTTGTGTATTAATTGTAAAAATCTTTAGGGTGTTGAGATAGGAGGAAGAGGGTAAGGGATGAGTGTTGTTAATGAAGGATGTAGGACCAGGGTTAGGATGAATATCACCAGCTTGGACTAGGTTGTTGAAGGAGATATCCTTTAGCCATATTGGTCTGTCAGGCATGAACTTTGGTAGATTGTAGACTGGAGCAGGTGACAGTGTCTTAACTTTAGAGAAGAAGAGTTTAGGGTGAAATAGGTGCAGAGGGTTGGGCTGAATGAAAGAAGAGGAGATAGAGTAGAAATGGGAGTAAGAGTGAGGGAGAGGGTGGGTTTGTATGTCAGTTGTCTTTGTAGGGGGTATTGGACAAGCATAGGTGGAATATGAGGTAGCATAGTGTAAGGGAAGTAGGAACACAAAGAGGAGGCTGGGGGACTGGAGGGTGTGATAACTTGAGGAGAACATGTTGGAGCAAAGAGAGACTGGTATGAGTGGTTAGGAAAATAGAGAAGGCTATGAAGAAAAAAGGATTTAAAAAGTGATGGAGGTATTCTAGAGATTTAAAGAAAGAGGAGGGGGCTATAATTATTGGGTGTAGTACAGATTACAGAGTTTAAGAAGGATGGCTATAGGTGGGATGAGTAATGAGGGTTAGCTGGTATTGGGTAATTAGGCTGAGAGGGTGGAGTAAGATAAGAATAAAGCTAGGAGTATTGGGGGCAGGTGTGAATTTAATTAGGCTGACAGGGTGGGGTAAGATAGGAATAAAGCTAGGAGTACTGGGAGAGGGTGGGAATTAGGGGCAGGGTATGGGAGCACAGTGAACCCCTAGGGCGAACGGAGCGGGAAAGAACACTAGAGGTGAGCATGGCAAGAAAAAGTATCAGCAAAGAGCAGTTTAAAGGCTGTAGTTGGAAGGTATGAGCTAAGTATTTCCAGCCAGAAAATGAAGGCTGCCTTTACGGAGGGTGGTTTAGCAGGGGGAGAAGATATTTACAGTCTAAGGATATTAACTCACAACCGTTTGTGAAAAAATAAAAACTTGTTGGGATTATAAAGAATATCTAGGATTTATATTGGTAGATGCTGCCGCCTAATGGTAGAAGGAGATAGCAAACAGCAGGGATAGGTGGACCAGTCTTGGGTTTAAATATATTCTAGGGTAGTGATAACAGGAGGGGGAGAGGGCAAACGGTCTGCGGTAGGCTGCTAGAACGTACACATGGGAGGGCAGATTAACTCTATAGATAGTACATTGAGTCTACATTTAATTAGTGTTAAGCAACATACATTTACACAATCTTGTTGGGGGGGGGTCTTCTCAGTAGTATTTTTCTAAGTACCAAGCAAGCTGGCCAATTCAGGGCGTCTTCAGGTGATGGCCGGAGGTATTCCTTTTGCATTTAAAGTAGGGAGGGAGCACCCGGGATGGATTACTGTAGAGAGAGGGAGACAGCACTGAGTTAGTTAATATTGCAGATGTAGTGGAGAAAGTTAGCAGGTAAGGGATGTTTAGAGAAGAAGGGAGGGTGTAACAAAGCACAGTAGTAGAGAGAGGCTATGGTTAGATGAGGCTGGAGCAAGTATATAGAGGAAGATTAGGTGTAGGGGATTAACAATGGAAAGCAGCACACATTATGCTATGAACAATACAAGTTAGGCAATATAGGCTCCATTAAATAGAACAAAACATTAATTCAGCAGTTCAGCATGCTATCAGTGACCCTAGTCCATTTGAGAGGACAGAGTTATACAGCAGTATAATTGGGTACCCTCTGTAAGACCCTTAGAATAGCTGACTGGTGGCAGCGTAATTACTGTATAGTTTGGGCAGAGGGGGCACAGCTGGTAAATCTGTACCAGCCCTTCCTAGGTGTGTGTGTGTGTGTGTGTGTGTGTGTGTGTGTGTGTGTGTGTGTGTGTGTGTGTGTGTGTGTGTGTGTGTGTGTGTGTGTGTGTGTGTGTGTAAATCCAATATCCAAGTGTGTGTGTCAGCTATGTGGAGCAGAGACATAGAGCTTAAAAGTTGTCAGTGTGGCATCTTGTTTGGGGCCTGGGGGGAGAGAGAGTGAGAGAGTCCAGCCCCAGGTCTGGAGTGTACTCCCTGTGTGCTCTTAAGGGAAATTGTGCTTGGTGCAAAGTGCTGCATTTGAAAATACTGCGTGTATCCACTTTTGCTCATAGTGGCCATCCCTCACTGATGTCAGTGGTGAGGATTGAGGCTACTTGATTACTGACCTGGAGTAGGGGCCATCACAAAAGCAACAAATTCTATTCAACCAACTAGCTTGTTCAGTCTCATCTCACTCTCACACTGTGTGAAATGGACATTGCTGCAAACAAAGGAAGAAAGCAAATTATGTTTCACTGTTTTTAGGAAGAAATGATTAACTTGTAGACTAGAAGATTTACTTTTTTATTTCCTTGTTTTACCTCTAATTGTCACTGTTTGCTGTTAGAAAGGGATAGGTTTTAGACAGCAAAGCTATCAATCCCAAGGGAACTAGTTATCTATAAAATTTATACAGACTGCAATAAGGACAATCCAGAACTTATTTAAAACAACCCTGTGATGGTTTGGGATTGACTGTGCATTTGCCTGGTAAGAGAAAATGTATTTTGATTTATATTTTACCTTTTACCACTGTTTTAACTGTTTGTAGGAAGAAAATGCTATCTCATAAACAAGATTTACTTTTATTTTTATTTTTTTTTGTTTTACTTTTAATTTTCACTATTTGTTGTTAGATAGGCAAACTGTAACCATCCCAATGGGCCTAGTCAGCTATAAATTTACACAGGCTGCAGAGAGGGCAATGTAGTGCTTATCTGAAACATCCCTGTGTTGGTTCGTGATTTACTGATCTTTACAGTTAAAACAAGGAACAACTGCAAGAGATGTAAAGGAAATTCAACTTTTGTGTGACTTTCACAACTGGTATGGTAGGACAGAGGAACAACTTTATTGTACTTAATTTAAAATTTAGTTGAATACTGTTTGTGTGATTTTTCTCATAGAAGTTGACTTAAAATCTTTTAAATTCTGTGGTAACTGATTCTGATTGCACTTTTCTTTTAGAATTCTTTATTTGTTTGTAGCTGAAAATGGATTCCTTAAATTAGTATACCATTAATAATTTTTAAAGCATGAGTATCTTGTTCAGTGTTATAAATGCATTGTATATTTAAAGGTAACACCTGATAACACTGACGATCTGTGTTCCTCATGTGAAAAGATTAATTAAAGAATTAAAGGAACACACTCTTAGCAAATGCAGTGAAACACACACTAATAAAAAATCTATATAAAATAATCTCATAAAATATAAATAATAAGAAACACTAAAAATAAGAATATAAAAATGACAAAATTAATAACATTGCACCCCTGAAAGGCTGATAAATACATAAAATATGTATTAAAAATGACATAAAAGATAGTGTCCATACAAATATGCACCTAGAAACTATGCAAAGCTCTATTTAAAGAGAGGTCTAGCCTTCAAGATAGGTTTCAAAGGAACCTTGTCATTCAGGCCCTTGCCACTGTCTGCTCTCAAACACACTATCCATCTCATCTGATTAATTTTTGTCTTGTTCTTTATATCTCCCAGCTTCCCATCTATTATTGTTCTACTATTATTAATATAATTATTATATATAATTCTTTAATTGATTCTATTCATTACCTGGTGTAGTGTTTTTTGCTATATAAGGGATGATTTATTTGTTGTTCATTAACGTCTGAGGAAGCAGTACTTGAACTGTGAAAGCACTTACGTGTTTTTATAAAATAAAACATTTTAACCTGGCTCTGACATTGTCTTGTGCTGCCCTTTTGTGGATTATTGTGTTTCTTGGCATTTAGTTTAATTCATGGTTTTGACATCAGCTATTCATTTTGGAAAGGCCCTCTTGGAGGATCTTGGTGTCTTCTGGAGAGTTTACGATAGCAACAAATATACAGTCATCTACATACTTGGTCAGTCATAAAAGTTTAACAGTAGTGTTGACTACTGAGAGGTAAATGCCAAAAAGGAGTGGCTCAAGGACTGAACCCTGGGGTTTTGCACGATTTCTAATTAAATGAAGTATGTAGAATGCGAAAAGAATGATACTAAATGTCTGTATTGAGAAAACTAATCACGGTGTCCAAATAGTTCAAATTAAAATGCAAATATTCAGTAGTGTTATTATGTGCATGCATGAAACACAGTAAACAATCAGTGGAACCTTACTATATAAATATATGTCAATCAGAAAGATAAAAAAATGGAGAATATGATGCCTTAACTGATGCTGGGATAAAGGAAATTTATTTTCTCACTGGGATAAAACAAGATTTGTCATAGTTGTTGGCATCAGGGGACCCCATCTCTATGTCAAACTTCTCTAAGTAGATTTTGTCATCAAAAATAAATATTTTATTCTCCAAAAACCAATAAAAACATATCACATCCATTTTAGAATTAGCTATTCTTATTTTTTGATAGGCTTCTCAGTATGATAAAAAGTATCTATGTTGGTGAGGGTGCCTGCATTCACAACTTCTTAAACTACAGTCACCCCAAAATGAGATGTGAAGAGATTTTGAACCTTTCTTGTACTTTTTTTCCTAACTCCGGTGCCATCCTTTTATCACAATATTCATTAAGAATAAGTCTTGTAAGCTATACAATGAATGCAAGTCTCTTGGATTTTCTGACTCTGCTGCAGTGTTACTTCCCATTCATCTTCACTCACTTGTCTTCAGTGAGAGAGCTTTCACTCTCTTAAGCCTGCCTTATACTCCATACGAAGCACCTTTTATCATGTCTATATCATATTATCGTACGATGTAAATAGCGAATGCTATTCCATAGTACCGATAATATCGAAACAGCAAAATATTGAACAAACGTAACAGCAAATTTTTTTCTCAGGGAAAAAATTTGTTGTTCCTTAATAAAAAAAAAATAAACTTAAACACAAATTTAAGTGGGGGGCTTTGCTCGCCACACCTCCCAATGTGGGGGGCTGTGCCCCCCACACCCACCCTACTTAAATATACCAACGCTGAGATCACACCATAGTGGAGGAAATCGCAAAGTCCCAAAGACTAACCACCTTGATGTCCCGTGACTTCGCTATTTTGCCATTTCGACAGTATCTGATCGACTAAATAGCATTCGCTATTTAGTCCATTTGATAGCATTATATAGACCGCCTTTTATCAGCTCCCTACCCTTTTTTTCTCAGTAACTAGCTGAAAATGCACCTACAGCAAAAATTGGAATGTAAATACACAATACATTTCATATTGATTTAACTTACTGACTGGTTGGAGTGCACTTGGCATAGCATAGCATTCATTAGTAGTTTTCAATATTATTACTTATATAGTTATGTCAGTTTTATCCATTTTACTGGAGTTTGAACAAGGATGCTTTCTGAATAACTGTAAAAAGGAGGTCATTGCTCCACTGTACTCATCCCTCATTAGACCCATTATAGAGTACAATGCCCCATTTGGTATGTACCTCACAATACATCTGCAACAGCTGGAAAGGCCACAGAAATACCTCACTAAAAGAATCACAGGTCTAAAGCAGATGCCCTTTGCTGACCATCTAAAAAACTCCAGCTATACTCTGTGGCATATCGTCTACTCAGAGGCGATCACTGCTTAACATACAATGCCATGTCAAACCCTGAGTTGTTGGACTTACTCCACTTAAAGAAATCCCAATCCCCTCAGAGACACACGCTCCAGGGATCTAAACCTTTTCATCACAATGAGCAAAATATGCTAAGGGGATAGGTTCCTGACCCAGAGACTCCTCATACTCTGGAATAGACTGCCCACACATGTCAAGCAGAGCGCCTCCTTGGCTCTCTTCAAAAGGAACCTTGACGATTGGATGGGAGATAGGAAATTCACCCCAGGGATCACGTCAGTCACCCTGCTAGACAGGGGTCCAGGGAAGTAAATATTGTTGGAAGAAATATCCAGGGAATTGTTATGACTGGACTTGTATAGGCCTTAGGGCGATAGTCTAGTACCAACCTATGAACATATGAGCCTTTTGCTTTTGTCTAGTTGCATATTACTGTATCATATTGTTGTTATACTTAACTTTTATTTTCTGTATCGAGATTGTGAGTAAAAGAGAGCTGTGCTCCAGTGGTCTAATTCACCAGCTAGCTAAATAACTGATTGAAAGAATGACTTACTTAGTTACTTGTGTGGCATCTGAATACTTTGAGAAGCAGAATCCAGGAAGAGGTCTTTGGTTCCTTTAGCATGTTCTAATGTTGTACAAGGAGGAAGTTGGATAACCTATAGGAATATAATATGGGTGACAGGAAACATAATCTTCAAAGAGCCACATGCATACATCAGCCTGATTTCCATGGCAAGCACATGCAAGACAACACAATTACCCACACCCTTAGCAAGCCATACAGATACCACGGCAATGCCTTATTGCTTTAAATAGCCCAAGCATGAATCAGCATTTTCCTTTCCTGTTAATAGGCAGCAGTGTAGATGGTGACATTCAGAAAGTGTTTCAGCATGACCCACTGCAGTGATTCATCACTTCTTTCACTGACTCAGTCATCATCCTTCAGGTAGCCCCCAAGGTATCATGCATCATGGAGAAAAAACTGAAGACATGCTCTGAAAGGGTAATGAATTACAACATGGGTATAATCTTTCCTGGTCATGTTAGTAAATGAAGAAAAAAGTGGTTTAGAGATTCAGAATAAATAAGCATTAAGTTAAATTATGCTCATTTTTCTGTACCTTAATTCTTTCATGTCATGTGTTCAAGAGGATTCACTTTATATCCTTGAAATACTGAAATATCGAAATTCAGTATTTCGAAGATAAAAAGTCGAATTTTTGAAACCACCAAACTCAGAACCATGAAATTCAAACTCTCACACACCGGAGATTTTGAATTTTGCGTGTCTACTTTACACACACACACACACACACACACACACACACACACACACACACACACACACACACACACACACACACACCATCCTCCCCACACACAAACACAAGCTCCCTACTACATAAAGGCAGAGAGGCTGCACCCCCCCCACCCTCTACTTAAATATTCTCACTCTGAGGTCACACTGCACATAAACACACACAAAACACCACCACACAAGCTACATTCTCCTCGCACACACACATCACAGCAACAAAACACACGGACACACACCACAGCCCCTACCCAAAATCCTTAACACACACTTACTTGAATCCATAACCCCAGCAAAACCTCAGAAGCGTGAAATTCAAATCCGCCGGTATTTGAGGTTTTGAATTTTGCGTTTCTGAGCTTTTGCTGTTCTCAGGATTCCACTTTATGGGCTCGAAATACTGAATGTCGATATTTCAGTATTTCGAGCTTCTAAAGTGAATCTGTTTAAGATGAGGAATCATGTAGGTGGGAGCCTGATAAACGGAACTCCCCCAGTGTCATAATAATGTTCCAACCACACAGAAAAATGAATCTATTTGTGTGTATAACAGGGTAGAGTTTGTACACGTTGGTCCATGCATACTCAAACATTATTATAACGTAAAATGATGTTTGAATGGGTCTTATGTCGATTTGCTCTCTTGTTTGTTTTATGTTATTCCTCTGTACATGCAACTTCTATCTGAGTTCATTTGTGGCTAGATCTGTCATATGCCAGTCTATAGGACAACTTTTTAATTAAAGATGACTCTCACTGAATGCTCTTGTTTGGGAATTTTTTTGATACAAGATATAGCATTGTGGATTGATTCTTATGTAAAGAATTGTTCCCTGCCTGTATGCGTCTTCTCTCTGTAGTTTTGTGTTATATAACTGGTTTTCTGGGCCCAGGGTATTGGCAGTGGGTGGTTAGTGAAGTAATGGACTTCATGATGAGGCAAACATTGAGAAAAAAGAGCATAGTGTGCTTTTCTTACATCTGTTGTGAGCTCCTCTACACATTTATACTGTTTTCTCAGGGGATCAGTATTAATATAACATCATATCGATGGCTATTAGAATACTTGCTTTTTACCACTTGAGATTGCCATTTTAATCAG
Source organism: Protopterus annectens (assembly GCF_019279795.1). Classification (NCBI taxonomy): domain Eukaryota; kingdom Metazoa; phylum Chordata; order Ceratodontiformes; family Protopteridae; genus Protopterus; species Protopterus annectens. Next base: position 452,200,320 of record NC_056747.1, read on the forward strand.
AGTTTCATCCATAACTACAGTAGTTTTTCAGAGAAGGTTTTACTTGCTGTTGCCATGGATGATATTACTGCTGATGCTGCATTGTTCTTTTCTCTTATTTAAAAAAATAAAACTATTTTAGGCAGCAGGACTACAGGAACTGACAGTAACTCTCCTACCAGACATTACCACTGCATAGCCCTTGATATATTATCCCTTGTGCAACATTGGTTCCTATCTCACTGCTTTGACCTCTTAAATATACGCATCACTTTTTGCTGTAATTCCATCCTTTGTATGCTATAATGCAACCGACAAACCTGACACTTTTTATATTTTATTCTACATCTGAAGTTGTTCCTGTATTACCTATGCTCTCTTGCTTTCATTTGTATATACATCAGTGTGGATTTAAAGAATCATTTGATCTCCCTTCTGAAAAAGATACTGTCTAGGTAAGTGGGACTACCAGCTTAAAAAAAAAAAAATCAAATTTGCAAATAATTAAAATACAAATTACTTGTTCAGGAAGTGGTAATTTAAGAGGCATGTGCTTTTCTCACTGCTTAAAATGATTGAAATCATCATGTATAAATTATGTGCAATGTCTTCCAATCAAGTAACACTCCCACTTGTGTACCCAAAGAAGGAAGAAAAACAGATGCATTATAAAGTATAAATGATAAGATCTGAAACGGAATTAGTAAAGCATATGCAGACCTGGCTATATCCGAAAAATGTGTGAAAAAAATAAACCATAGTTCAGTTAAAAATATATATCTAACAAGTAAACATTCAAGTGTAATAACTGTATGGCGTGAACATTCAGTTCTGATAAAAGCAAATCTTTCAAAAGATTTTTTTTTCTTTTTTTTATTCCAACTGAATGAAATGTATTCCCAGTGTCAGCATTACTGCACATGCATATATCTAACCTGAATGCATCACTAAACACAAGGAGAATCCCTTTATAAGAGCTCTCCCTGTATGTAAGTTTCCTTTGTGTTTACCACATTAGTATTCCTTTTTCCTTGACCCTATCACACTGATCTTTAACAGTTTGCTGCTATAACAAAGGTGTGGGCTGAGAATGTCCTTGCTCATTCTTATTGCTTTTATAGCATTCCAGAATAAGCAGGTTACTCTTTCATTCCACAAGAGGTGGAGTAAATCAGCTGTCTGATAAAAAAAAGGTTAAATGCAGTAAAACAAAACTAAACCCTTAGCACAGGCAATTTCTGTATGATTCTACTTTACATTTTCTGGTTGTCTGTTAATGTGGCATGATAACCATGCCCTATTTTATTATTCATGTTTCCTTGACTTTTTATAAATAATTGTTCTATTTCTGTGCCACAGCTGTTTCAGTTAATACAAGACTAAGGAATCCGTCTTGTGACATATTTTCCAAGGTATTCTGTGATTACATTTAGATATGATGATAACTTACAAGTGTACTGTTTCAGGACTTTTAACCATATTTCTCTAGGAATAGCCATGCAGTTTTACCATTCATGTCCAGCTGTATCATAAAATGGATGACAGAAAATATGTATTTATCTGAATCTGACTGGCTGGCAGACCCATTCACCTGCACCTTATCAACAGGCAGAAGTGCTAGCAAGCCACTGATTCATAACCACCCAATGATTTCAAGAGGATCACATGCTTAATGAGCATATTAACATATTTGAACTGAATAACATCATTGAGGTGGGATATGTGACAAGTATGCAGCTTATGTCTCTCATGGGTACATATCTACCCATGTTCCTGTTACACTACATCATGGCACACTCATAACCTGTGTCAGCAAAAAAAAAAGCTGAAGACCACCATTGAAATGCACTGGACACTTGAAGCATATGCTTTATACACATATATGGCTGTTCCAAGTTGGGCAGTTTTATTTCCATTCATGTATTTGGCAAGGGACTGACTTTGAACACTGGTTGACAGTATTTATAATGTATTATCATGATTACAATAAAGATAATCCAAAAGTTGCTAGAATATTCCCCAATAAAACTTTGTAGTCAAATAATGTCTATGTTGCTACTGTACAGGACACGTCTGAGCCTAGGACACGTCTGAGCCTGAACAGGTCATCAGAAGACAGGTCAGATAGACATGCCAAGATGTCTGACAATTGTCAACAGTGGTCATAGGTTCATAGATTAGTACTAGCCTAACTACCCTTATGGGCCATTTCTTTTAAAGTCTAGCCAATTAACCTATCTGAGAATCAAACCCTGTACTTTGTGTCTGTAAGACAAATATCTTAATCATAATGCCAACCTGTCATTGACAGGGTGGGTTTTCATCACATAGTTATTTCTGAGTAGTACCATTCTTTCACCATAAAAATAAATAAATAATAATAATAATAATAATAATAATAATAATTATAATAAAGAAGTATAAAGCTGAGTATATAAAAAGCAACTAGATGAATTTTGAATGAGGGCTATGTCTTCACTTCTGTTTAAATTTGAGCAAACCACCGATACAATGAAATATGTTACCTAAGTCAAGGCAGTCCATAGGCAATGGGCAGCAAAACCTTTCTGATATAAAACATAATAAAGGCATATGGTGAATGTCACACTAGAAGTATCCTTTCTAATTCAAAAACTTCAGTTATCACTTAAAACTGAACACGTAGAACACAGAAATACAACATCAAAAACACTTAGTGAAATGATTATTTTGTTGCCTAAAACAGACATAAGATTACAGGAGAATGAGATGCAAATGAAGTCCAAAGACAATTCATTCCTTCCCAGACACAGTGACCAAATAGTAATAATAATAATAATTATAATTATAATAATAATAATAATAATAATAATAGATTGTGTAGTTTCCCCAAAGATGAAGAGGATGAGATCCAACAGCCTTTTTGAAAAACTCAGTCCCAAAGATGCTGAAATTATCACAGTCCTTCTGACATGTGCTTGAAAGAGTCCATGGATATGTTATCTCCAAGCCCACCCAAGGAAATTAATGGGCATAGAAAAAGTATGAATGTGCGGTAAAACAAGTTGCTATATATCATAAAAATGGCATAATCTAAATTATTTATGTTTTACTCCTGTGTAAGTGCAAAGGTAGAGTGGGTGAAAGCTTTTCTTCTTCTAATGCTAGAGTATATTGAGTGATGCAGGAAAAGAATGACTGCTTTTTATTACTTCAGTTTTACATTTAATTAAGTTTTCTAACTGGGTAAGTCTAGAGGTTAAAAGATCCTTTCCATCATGACACAGGCTAACAGGTATAGTTACATACACAACAGTAATACAGTTTTACAATAAAATAACTGCATTAGATACTTGGCAAAACTATGGAGTTATAGTCATGGCAGTAACAGCACAACTACACAATGTCATTATGATGCAAGGCAGTTAGATATGAGACTAATACACAAATTCAGATTCAGTTCATTAAGCACATTATTATAAGAAAAATGTCACAAATAGCATGTAGTGATTTTGTAGTTAAAACAAGGAGTCATAATGATTTGAACTTGTACTGTAATAAGAAATACAAAGGACCTTAAAATGGATGATAATGATTGTCAATGAAACATTTGCAATTTGCTTATTTGCATAAATTAAGAAAAAAGGTGATATTCATAATCCTATTGTACACATCTACATAAAAGTAATTGGTAAATAAACATCAGTGCTGTGCCCATATCTATCACCTTCTTAGGACAAGAAATATGGACAAAGCCAAAAGTAATGGGGGGCGGGGTAAAGACCTGAAAATAGGGATACATTTTAAATATTGCACTTATAAACTTAGAAAGTTGCTAGAATAAAAGGTGTTGCCTTACCGTGTGTGTACTGAAGGATATGAAGTCGGAAACTCAAATACATGTCATTATCTAGTGAGTTCAGTCCTCATTAATTTGCCAGAAAACCACAGATTTTGTGAGGACCAAAAATATTAAACAAAAATCTGGACATTTGAGAGGTATGGCTGTGTCCATATTTAAATCTTCAAAGCTTGAACAAAATGCATTGCATTTATAATTTCTAAACCCATTAGTGAAATGACTATAGGACTTTCGCACTTCTTAAGAGGTATAACAAGAGTTGAAACCATTCTGTAGAGGAATTTGTATATACATAAAGTAAAGAATGGCATTGGTCACTTAAAGTGGCTGCAGGTGCAGGCTTGCATGGATCTCTAGACAATTTCCACAAGACTGTGCGCTGAGCAGGGTGCTGCTCACCCACAGCCAATCCAAAAGTGTTTTAAACTTTCTTTTAATTACTATAAAGGGTGTCCATATATGATCACCCTGATTGAGGGCTTTTAGAAGGTTAGAAAGGGGAAGATATGAAAATTGGAAATAGTAGAGAAGGAGAGAAGAAAAGGGACATGCAGAATGAAGACATTAAGAGGATTGTGCAGGTGGAGGTGGGAAAGAGGGGCACTATGTTTTTTTAGGGGATAGATTCCAGATTTTCCAATTTTTTTAAAAAGGGAAGTTGAACAAGGAGTAAGGTTGGTGGCTGTAGGAGAGAGGGTTAGGGAAGAGAAAACACATAAACATAAATGACAGACAAGACAAACAGGAATATTATAGTGGGTTGATGTTGGGGGACAAGACATACAGATACCAGAAAGACAAAAAGTGGAGGGGGAGGAAGTATGACAGCTAGCTACCATCCCAATCTGGACACATCAATTATCCATCGTTGTTGATGAAGGTGGAGAGAGGACCTCAATGGTTCCAGCTGACCAGGCCAGCAAGTCTTGCACCCACTGAGAGATCGATTATAGGGGATGGACATGCTGCTCCATTGTCCTATGAAATGCTGCTTTAACCAGGCCCTGAAGCTCAGAGTGTTTGCTGCTTACCAGGCTACCATGCACTATGGGGCCCACAGGTGTCCAGCCACTGCACCTACTCCCTGAAGATATCTCAAAGCAGGCATGGTTAGGTGGTGAGCATTTCATCAAGTGGGAAACATGTAACTGATCTGTCCCAGGGCCCTCTGGACCTGGAGAAAATGTAACGTAAAAGTGAGGGACAAAAAAATGAAAGTGATTGAGAAAGAGAAATGGAAGCAAGAAAAGGACTCAGTTGCTTTGAAAACATTGTAATTTATTGAATAAATTGAAATTAAACATTTATTTATTCAGAAATTGCTATTAAGCCATATTATACATTTTCTATTAGTACTTGAATGGCTAAAGTTTGAGAAATACATATTGATGGCATGTTATGTTAATGGTTTCAATGTCATATGAATTATTTATTTTATTTTATTTTATTTTACATTTGTTTACTGGGAGTGTCCAACTGGGCTGATGCTCATTTTCAGCGGAGGCCCAGGGAGAAAAGCTCCAATGCAGTTTAAAAATATAACAGAGATGAAAGTTAACTAACATGAGTAATGCTAAAGAGATATGTAGTGCAAGAGAGCAACAGAGTTAACAAATTAAAGAATACTATACAATAATATGCAGTATACAATCCAAATCCTATTAAATAAAGTAGTTGCTCTTTTACCATATGGATTATTGTAGCACTAAAATGTCCCAATATTACTGTCTCAATGACAGTTAATGCTATCACTAACAATGTAGACATTATTGATCTATCTATCTATCCATCTATCCATCTATCTATCTATCTATCTATCTATCTATCTATCTATCTATCTATCTATCCATCTATCTATAAAATGTGATTACTTGCACTCCAGTAGTTCAGTATAATACATTGACATTAATTTCTCTGTTTTTCCTATACAGACTCTGGCCTGATGGTCTGACTGATCTGTTATATAAAAATGTGGTATTAGATTAACAAATGGAACTTTTAAAGGCATATATTTATTTATGATTTTTCTTATGTTTCATACTTGTGAGGATTCTACGAATAACCAGAAAAACTAAAATGTTCATCCCATCACTCAGAGGGCTAACCAAAAGCCAAAAAATAAAACAACCATGCTGACAAGATGAGGTTCACCAAGATAAATCAAGTAAAAACCACATTTTATTAAGTCTTGATATTCTCTTACTGGTGCTTTTGTCTGTTATATGGAATCTACCCCTCAGATGTGGATATATGAAAAAAGGAGAAAAAGAAATTTGCTTACTCATTCAGTTTGTCTGTACATCATGGCTGAAAGCAATTCCTTACTTAGAACTTCTATCAGATTTATTAATAATTTTTTATAGATGTCAAAACATTGCCAGACCTTACATGATTCATATTCTAAAATATGCAGTGTATTACTGTGTAATTGTTTGCAGTGACCTTGGTCAAGTATTTCTTGAAAACTTTGGCAAAGTTGAAAAAATATCAATGCTGGAAAATTATTATGGTGTTATAACTTTGATTCATGAAGACTATGGTGTGCAACTTTGATAAAATGTTACAACCAGCAATGAATATTCTCCAGTTGATACACTAATGGCCACCACAGAATCTGGGGAGGGGTGCGGGGTTTGAGTACTGATGTATTGATCATCTCTATATCACTTCAGCAAAGTGACACTTCAACAAACAGCATTTCATCAGAAATGCTGTTCATCGAATTCCGCTCATGTGGGGGGCTGTGCCCCCCAAACCCCCCCCCGCTAATTATATATACCAACTCTGAGACTGCACTATAGTGGGGGAAGGGCAAATTTCTTGATCCTCACTGTACTATCTCCATATGAACAGTTCGACGAACAGCATGTTAGATGTAAGGGCAATGAAAATGACGTTCGCTGAACTGATTTTTCGCTGAACTGATAGGGACATGTATTGATCTGCTTCATAAATATATACTACTATGGCAACATCAGCAGATAATCAGTTTTAGGATGTATAGTCATGTTCCTGCAAGGCATGTTAACTTTAGAAACAATTTCAAGTGATCAGTGTAAGTTGAAATGAGACATTCACAACAATGCTTAGCAGTATGTATGTATGTGACCCTATTACTTACTTAAGTTCTAAAGTATATTAGACAATGGGCAAACTGTACATCAGTACCCTGATTGGAGAATGAGCATTCTCCAGCAGGGTATTAATGTACAAGTAATGCCCGGTGAAAAACAAGTCTGCCTCTTCACAGCAGCTAATCAAGCTTCCATGGAGCCCAGACTGAGGAAACGGAATGGCTGCCTTTATTTTACTCTCACTAAGCAGCATTTTGCTGTTTAGCGAGTATAAAATATAAAAAAAGAAGACAACAACAAAAAAAGTATGTGTGTGTGTGTGTGTGTGTGTGTGTGTGTGTGTATGAGAGATGGAGAGAGTGAGAAAGAAAATGAGAGTGATGTGTGAGTGAATCCATGTATGTAAGCAGAGGAGACTGCCTGTGAAAGAGGTCGAGAGAGAGTGAAACTGAATGTGTGTATGAAAGCAGCTGGAGACTGTGAGAGATTGAGAAAGAGGATGAGACAGATCTTGTGTGAGTGAATGTGTATGAAAGCAGAGGAGACTGTGAGTGTATATGTATGTTTGTGAAAGCAGAAGTGACTGTGTATGTGTGTATGGGAGAGAGAATGGGCTGTATGTGAAATTGTTGTGTTTCACTTGCTTATTATTGTTTTTTTAAGCACTATATTATTTTATATTCATTTGATGTAAAATGCTTCCTCCAACACCATTAACATATACTACAGCAAGTTTGAAACAGTAGGATAAGGAACTATTTTACATTAACTATATATATATATATATATATATATATATATATATATATATATATATATTATGTTAAAAATAAATAAGCAAGTAAAACACATCAATTTTATACAAAGCCCATTGTCTAAGCACAATAATGCCCTCCAGGGTGTGTGTTAATGTGCAATTAACACCCTTCCAGGGTGTAGGGTGTTAATTACACATTAACATACACCCTGTCAGGCATTATTGCTTGCGTAATCCACTATTTAATTCTGTATGTTATTCAGGATGGACTAAAGCATTGCAGTTTACTATAATAGGATCATACTCAATATGCAGTGGAGCATACTGAGTATAATTTGCAGTGGTGCAGCAGGCACAGTGGGGCAGCAGTTAGCATTCCTACCTCACAGCAAGAATTTCTTGGGTTTGATTCTCAGATGGGGTGTCTTGTCTGCAGAGTCTGCATGTCCTCTCTGCATTCGCATGGGCTTCCTCTGGGTGCTCTGGTTTATTTCCACATTCCAAAGACATGCATCTGGAGCATTTCTCCCTTAGCCTTTGCTGCAAATGGGATCTGTCCCTGTTGCTACTCCTGATAAACCAATGTTAAATAAATTTGCAGTCAATTTCTGCTCAACCTGCACCCTCACCCTAGATTGGGTGTAGCATATTGATCTATTCAGCAAACACAGAAGTGAGGAAAAATCTAAAAATTACCAAAACATTACCAATATGTGTATAGATGATATTGTGACAGATGTGTAATAATTTTCACAGTACAAATTGAAGTTTACCAATGATTAAGAAGTAAAATCTATGAAACTATTAATACAGAATGATTACTACTATCATATGACTGAATTATAATGCTTAATTAATACAGGAGATAAACATTTCATAATACACATTTCAGTGCAACATTGGCAGCAATAAATACCTTTCTCACAATACACATGAAACATTGCATTTTTACTGCCTTGAAGAATTTCCGTTATATATAATTACTTGAACATAGCTCATAAAATACCTCAACCTAGATGAGGCAGTCCACTTCTTCAACTGTACCGTCCTCTCCATCCTAAGCAGCCGTGCTCCTGTAAGAAATGCCAAAGTCAGATACAGACATGCCCCATGGTTACAAAAGACCACCAGAACCCTAATGAAATCCAGAGATAAGGCATGGGAGCACTGGCAACTAACAAGATATAACTCAGATAGGCAATCATTCCTTGAACTGCGCGACAAATCCCTCTACTATAAATCCACCCTAAACTCTACCAACCACAATCCTAAGCAATTCCGTACCACTATTAACACTATCCTCCACCCAGGGTAGGCTGATACCCCCCAGCCGTCCACCGCCACCCTCCAGCAGTATTGCTGAATCCTTCAACAAACACTTCACTGAAACTATAACATCTCTAAACAAACAACACTTCCCTACAACAGCCCCCTCAACTCCTAACCCTAACCCCCCCGCTCCTCTTTTCTTCCTCACCTTAGTACCTACGTCCAACATAAAAAGACTATTGTCAAAACTTATACCCACCAAACTCGCAGCTGACAACCTCCCTTCTGAATACTTGAAAATTGCAGTTGATACACTAGCCTACCCAATTTCATTTCTAATCAACCATTCCATAACAGAAAGCTATGTTCCCTTGATATGGAAAATATCCCACATCATTCCTCTCCAAAAAGGCACCTCTTCCACTGACGCCTCCATTTACAGCCCCATTGCTATCCTCTCCCCTCTCTCCAAGATACTTGAAAAATGTATCAACACCCAGGTCTCCAACCACCTCCTAGCTAATAATCTCCTCTCCAAAACCCAACATGGTTTCAGGTAATATCAGAGCAGTACCTCCACTCTGCTCTCCTTCACCAACACTATACTTCATCACAAAAACAATGGCCTCTTTTCTACTGTCTTATTTCTAGATCTCTCAAAGGCCCTTGACATGGTATCTCATGAGCTACTACTCTCTACTCTCCCCAACCTCTCCTTTTCACAATCAGCCTGCAACTGGTTCCACAGCTACCTACACAGACACCAGCTATCAGTAGTCTGGGACGATAACCTATCACCTCACCTGCCAGTTACTCTCAGAGTTCCCCAAGGGTCTATCCTTGGCCCTCAGCTACTCTCACTATTCACTAGCAGCCTACATACTGCCACCACACAAGTAGCTCTTATACTGTACGCAGATGACTCTACTCTCATCTGCTCTGCCCTCACTCTACCAGCACTGCAACAAATCACACAGAAATCATTCTCTTCTGTAGAAAGCTGGCTATCTAATGCTCAGCTCCTACTTAACCCAAGTAAGACAAAACTTCTCCTGTTCCAACCTTGCAAAGCCACCCAAAACACCCCCCACTTCAACATTCTCGCCAAAGACAATACCA